>NW_028261385.1:95784987-96084987 GCF_051295495.1 Thamnophis sirtalis | reverse complement strand
AATGAGGCTTCTTTCTCTTGCACAGATGAGGGAGACAGGGAAATGACCAATGAGCCCCTGTACTGGCCCTAACTCGGCCCCTTTGCCAATTCATTACAATCCAGAGTCGAATCTTGGAAGTTGATTTACAAAAGGAGCAGAACAAAAACCAGACTTTTTGGGTTCCACTATGGAATTGCCCAAGTCTAAATAAATCCCCTTATAAAATTGAGATCTTCTTATCATCTCAACCTCCCTGGTGTGTCCAATCCACTCCACTTTAGGCTGGAAAAAGTTGGCTTTTTTATTTTTATTTAGTCTATCCTCTCTACAGTATTTGCCAAAGCTTACCTGAGCAGTCTAATGATTTTTAAATCCGTCCCTTCTTCCTTACTTCATGTCACTATATCTTAAAATATTCAAGATGCAACTCTCAGCACAATTCTCTTTTCCTTTTCTTTTTGAAAATACAGTGGGGAAATGGAAATGCTTTGAATCCTGATATTTTATGTTGCAGACATGATTTACTCATTGGTGTTTAGTCACCAAGGGGAACCATGAAAATTTGCATGTTATGCACAAAACAGTATCTGCTTTTAGAGACTTATGCAAGGAGGAATAGATAGCTGAATGCAGTGTTGTAACATCACAATGGAAATTCTGGCCTTTTCCTACAGGCATTGTGATGTTACATCTGTGAGCCAAAGAGGCACATGTGTCATAACACAATGTCTTTCTGACCAAAAGAGCTATTTTTCTGCAGACACCTCCGCCTGATTTTATAATTAGGCTATGAATACTGACATTTGCCCCTGATTTTTGATTTGCAGAAATGGCAAATTGGTAATAAATAGTATCACCTTCAGATTGTATCTACAAAGATGGCCTGCCATAGGAAAACATCCTTCTTTTTGGTTACCAAATGATCATATTACAAAGTAGGAGGGTAGCTGATGATGGTAATTACAATAGTCATCTGTAGGAAAGTTGTTTTTAGTTGTTTTCAGCTTAGCTGATGACATCTAGGTTTCATACATTTGAAGGAGTCATATACCTGGTAGTGTCAGCTTTTTGGAAAACTAGACTAGATAACAAATTATATCTTTGCCCTCTGAGCTTGCTGGTTTTCTTGCAGATGTCTCATTATCAAACTAGGTAACATAATCAGTGCCAGAAGAGAGTGGGGTTTTGTCTCATTTTATATTGCCCTTTCAGTGTTGATGGAGTGGATTTGGTGGTGCCTTGATTAAGCTGTTGTTTACCGTGAGCTTGTTTGTCTGAGTTGGGGGTTTCTTGAGTGTGGTATTATTTGCTCCTTTAGTTTTGCTCTAGTATTACCCTTGGTGTTAATCTCTACTCATGTTGGTGTTCATTGCTGATGAAAAGTTATTTTTTTTTTTGCTTTTTTCTTTTTAGCTTTTGATTGTTCCTCTATCATGATTTGACTTTTTTCGCTAAGGTCCCTAAAAATTCTTTTGATTCAATTGTCTAGTTTCTGTATTGGTCTTTCACTAAAATGCACATTTCTTTGTCATGTATGCTGATAAATAAATAAAGGGAGACTAGTATAGATCTATTTCAAGCTATTTAGCTCTCATCAGCTAGCCATACCCAAGTTTTGGGAATCGAACCTGTGCTCCATTGCCTCCCAGGCAGGGAGTTAACCATTTGAGCTACAGAGAACGACTCCTTTATCAGCCAGCCAGGGTGGGAGGTATATACTTAAAGTCACAACCCCTGGTATGCCCAAGTATGGGAGGAAGGTCACACTTCCACTCTCTGTCATTAGGCTCGTCACAAGAGACCATACAGACAGAAACCCAATATTTTTTTTACTGTTGCCTTTTTTGTTACATTTGTTATATTTATGCTGATAAATAAATAAAGGGAGACTAGTATAGATCTATTTCAAGCTATTTAGCTCTCATCAGCTAGCCATACCCAAGTTTTGGGAATCGAACCTGTGCTCCATTGCCTCCCAGGCAGGGAGTTAACCATTTGAGCTACAGAGAACGACTCCTTTATCAGCCAGCCAGGGTGGGAGGTATATACTTAAAGTCACAACCCCTGGTATGCCCAAGTATGGGAGGAAGGTCACACTTCCACTCTGTGTCATTAGGCTCGTCACAAGAGACCATACAAACAGAAACCCAATATTTTTTTACTGTTGCCTTTTTTGTTACATTTGTTATATTTATGCTGATAAATAAATAAAGGGAGACTAGTATAGATCTATTTCAAGCTATTTAGCTCTCATCAGCTAGCCATACCCAAGTTTTGGGAATCGAACCTGTGCTCCATTGCCTCCCAGGCAGGGAGTTAACCATTTGAGCTACAGAGAACGACTCCTTTATCAGCCAGCCAGGGTGGGAGGTATATACTTAAAGTCACAACCCCTGGTATGCCCAAGTATGGGAGGAAGGTCACACTTCCATACCACCTCACTTAATATAATTATACTTACAAAAACTAAGAGCCTTTCCTCACTGCTAAATTAAAGTACTATCCATGGATTCATGGGTCAACAGAAAACAATGCTGAGTTTATAGATTCCATCTCTGTTGTCTCTATTCTAAGTCACTGCCAAATGGAGCTGCCTTGCTTATTCATGTGCAGAATTGGATAAATAAATTGGTTGATTCTTCCAACTTTGCTGCCATCTCTTCTGCATCATCCCAGAGGGAAAGATATCTGACAATCAATGGCACTGTAGCAGAAATGGACTGGCTGCAGAATTTGGCCTTTTCCGTGTTGTTTCCTACTGTACCCCATTCTTTTTATTTTTAACAGATCAGTTTCAAAGGAAGTTGAATCACAAGCAATGCTTTTATTTTAAAACTTCTATGTCAGGGGTGTCAAATTCAAGGCCTGGAGGCTGGATCTAGCCCTTGGAGTGCTTAGATCTGGCCCATGGGGCTGCCCTGGAAACAGCAAAGGACCGTCCTGCAGCACCTTTCTCAGTAAAAATGGAGCTTGGGAGGTAGCCCTCCCAAGCTCCATTTTCACTGGCAGAGGGTTGCAGGAGGCAGTGTCAGCTGGAGACAGAGCCCGGAAGCCAGTTTTCACTGGCAGAGTGCTCAAGTCACCACAGATGCCCCCAACATAAATGATGTCGAGCCATCCCCCCCCCAAGGTCAAACAGAACCCGGATGCGGCCCACAATGGAACCAACGCCTCTATTTATTTATACGGGTCAGAAAGGCAAGCTGCCAGATTCAATGTTCCATACAGGAGATAATTTGAAATAGAGGGAGAAGAGTTGGTCTCACCATTCTATTATGGCAGTTATGGTAGCAATTGGTAGCATCCAGAGTTAAAACATTTATAATGCTGCCAACCAAGCAGTCTTCTGCAACACTTCTCAAATTTTCTAGTTGTGGACCATTATGTTTATCATTCGATTTAGAAAATGCAGAAAACACCCTATTTAGCAACCAACCCAAACCAACCCACTCCTTTTGTTTTCATATTAAATAGCATACTCACAACTCACCAAGGCCTCTTAAAATAAAATATCAAACCCCCAAATTAATCAGAAGCATCTATTTAATCACCTGAATCACTTTATATACTTCTATTCTTAACTTACTGGTCATTAATGTTCTTCAGTAGAGATCTCTCGATTACTAAGGAAGATGTGGATGGAAGATCTCCAGCTTAATGAAATCTCATTTGTAGATTCATTTTTATTTTTGCAAGACGTTTCACTTAATGCAATACATGCAGATTCAGTGTCAAAAGCTGCCCTTGAGACTTATTCACTATAATCACTTTTGACTACACTTGCATGATTTAACAGATAGTTTCCAGCCATTGACATTTTCTCTTGAACTACTTGTCAGGGGTTATGGAGAGGTAGTGTCTAAGATAATGACAAGGCTTTCACAATCTCTTGGCCACCATGGGGATGCAGGGGCGAGATAAAGAATGTGCTCTGGCCCCTGAAAATGGGATGGCTATGGCAGACCCTGGCAGATCATTAGCAGTCCATAGCTCACAAACTTTGAGAATGGCTACTATTGAGGGTGTAAAAGAGCAACACCCAACTATCATGCTGTACTAAATATTATAGGAGCATGTTGTTGGGAGGAAATAATTTACATGCACTTAAGGCACAATCATTAGAACACAAAAAGGCTGTTACTTTGTACTTTAAAAGGTTGCTGAATTGCTTTTCTGCAAATTCAAAGTATCATTATTACAACACTGCTGAGATCAGCTCTTCAAAATGTCAGCAACATAATAGCAAATTAGGCTGACTGGGGACCAGAGAAGTCTGACAACCTGGGCTTCAAATGGTCAGTATGCATCTCTGAGATTCATCCCACTACAGAATATACTGCAATTCTGTACAGCAATCCTAGCTTATTCGACATTCCCTACAGCTATAATTGGATGATGCCAGTTTGACAGGGAAACATTTCTCTAATATCCAGGATGATTCAACTCTGTCTCATTTTTCACCTGGGAATGAGATAAAAAGGAACATGGCAAAAAAAAAAGTTATTGCATTTGTTGCACTGTCAGATGCCAAAAAGATAAAGCTCAATATGTCTGTAGAGTTGGGATTTATGGAGATGCTAATTTCAAATAGATAACCAGCAAACCATTCCAAAATTTTACTAACAATGGCTTCTTTCTTTTAATGTTTGCAAATGTCAGTATATACAAAGTAGAGATGTCTTGAAAGAACAAATGATCATTGCAGCATATTTTTTCATGTAATATTCGTTTTGAGACACCAGTCTATAAATGAATATAGCTTTATTTCAGCAATATATACAAACTAACTTTTACATTATGTACACAAATATATTTTACAAATAATAAATAGAAACAATTAAAGTCAAGATATATCTTCTCATATATAAAACTCCTTTTGGTGATCAAGGGCTGTTGGCGTTGTTTTTTTACTTTGCATTAAAAATCTTCAACTTGTTAAGAAATAGTCTTTTAAATCTCATTCCTGAGAAATTGGCTTCATCCAGAAGAAACGATGTACATCTTTAAAGGTATCCTTCAGCGTTTGCTTGTTTTTCCTGCCTGAATGAAAGACCGATGTGCATCACAATAAAAAAAAATCTTAAAAGAATTGTTTTTAATTTTTGCCACACATTTGTTAACTTTTTTCCTGTAGTAAGAGCTAATGTATTGAACAATCAGATGCTAAAGTGGAAGTATCTAAGCTCAGGCACATCTATGTTTTTATGTATCTTCACAGAAGTAAAAATTATCTTTTTTTTTTTAGTGTACAACTTACTAAACCACTGTGAATATAATTGGTTCTAACTTTGAAAGTCTGCAATTTTGATTAAAAAAATAAAAGTGATGAATTATTTTGACCATGCCAATAAATATCTGCATCAAATACCTCTTTCTGTGTGTCCTTACTTCCTGATTCAACAAAATATATATATTTATGTATTCTCCCAAAGTGAAAGTCTAATACTACATCTTCATATGCGAACATTACCTCAAGAAAAAAAATATTATTTTCCATGTTAGAAACGGTCAAAAAGGGGGGATTATTATTTGTTTGGGATATGGATTTGTGAAAATCATAGGTTTTTGTTGTCATTACTGTCCACAATCAATACAGAAATTTTGTGTCTGGTAACAATATTGTTATAAGCAGCAATATTCCTACAATGTTTATGATACTGATGCTTCTTTTTTAGGGATAGTCATTTGATAAAGATAAGTATGTTTACTATAAATGCATTGGATTCCTTTTTAAAGGAAAAGCATGAGACACAACTTTAGGTATTTTCTCCTGTGGTGCATTTATTGCCATATAAGGAGAATATGGATGGCTAAGTGTTTCCTAAATTTAATTATTTACCTACTGTGAAACAGCTTTCTCTGAGATTTTTCTGACCTACAAAACATCATTATTCATATACCGTATATTGTGGCTTGTAAGCATTTATTGAATAGAAAGTCTAAATATTGTTCTTAATTGCTTATAAAAGTAATTTATAGCCAGCCAAAGCTCCAAAACTGCACATATCAGCTAAATGGACATTGCACAGCAAAACACCCAACTTTTTTATTAAGCAGAACTTAATAAAAAAACAACCAAACACCTTAACCCAAATGCATGTAAAAATAAGCAATTCTTCAATAAATAGGTTTTTTTTTAACACAAGTGCATTCTAAAACAAGAGAGTTGGTATAAGAATTATTGACCTTTGTTCTGAATAATACAAAAATCACCATCTGTGAGAGATTTCTTCTTAATTATAAAAATAAAGTTGGCTTATGTAGTTTTTGGTATATGCTGATCCAGATAAGGAGATCTACCCAGTAGAAGTGGGTTTTACATGCATGCTGCTCATTGAATAAGGAATCAAGTTTGCATTCAGATGTTGATCTGGATGAAGATACTGTCCATCTGCACTTCCGTGTTTCCAGTCAGATGTGAATTTGAATGTATATTGCTAGTCACATTCATGCAAAACCAAATCAAGATTTCAATCTGGGTAAATAATTCCTAGGGCAGTGTCAGCTGACAGTTTTATAGAAGACAGATAATTATGTCAGTACAATCATTCCTGTTTGGTCAGTACTCTGTGGAATTTCCTTCCCAAAGTAGAATGTCTTCACTCATTCATTATCTTGGCCTGGTCTCTAAAAAGAAAAATATTTTTTAAAATCTCAGCGGTTAACATTATTTTCTAAATTAACTGTGTTGGTGACTTCAGACATCTATTTCAGTAATCTGATGAGGTAGCAACAGGTAATGTCTTTAATTTGAGCTATTGGCCCAGATGTCGGGAAGTGTAATTCTATCAGCATTCAACTTCCTAACTAAACTACGTTTCCCAGTTTTCTTCTGAAAAAAAACAAACTCTGAACTTCTGTGTATAGGATGCAATTTAATGGATCATCCATATGTTCCATTCCAAGGAACATAAACCACCTTTCCTTGAGCAAGATGTGAGATTAAAGATTTCTAATGCATTTTACATCTACAAACCCTGAGAGAGTTCAACAAGTAAGCAAAGCAAAGCATATAGGAACAGTGAAATCAATTCCTAACTGCTCTGAGATATGAAGTGTAATGAATACTAATACAGAGAGGCTTTCTACCAAGATTTTATAGATCCTTTCCACAAATCTAATGGCTATATAGGCACAATATACAAAAACAGAAGATTAGCAGAACAGAATTTTATACTCCAAAATACAGTATGCATTCTCAAATAAATATGGTTATCAGATGTGAGATGCAACTATCCAGTTGAGCCACTAGATGGCAGCAAAAAGATGCAGAAAACTTCCAACTCTTTGCTGTGATCTAGAGGTCATTTGGATTTTTGCTACCCAAATCTGATAGCTATAAAGCACTTGTGGGGATAAATATTAATAACACCACTGATTGATGATGATGATATGATGATGATAATGATGATGATGATGATGCTGATAATAACAACAACAACAACAACAATTCAGTAGCACAAATGATCCATTGGAATTTGTGCAAAAATTATAATATTAAAACAGCAACCAACTGGTGGGAACATCAGCCTGAAAAAGTCATCGAAAATCAGATGGTCAAGATCTTGTGGGATTTCCGTATACAAACGGACAAAATACTGGCACATAATACACCAGACATCACACTGGTTGAGAAAAATAAGGTCACAATCATAGACATCACAATACCAAGTGATAGCAGGGTCGCCGAGAAGGAACATGAAAAAACCGCAAAATACCAGGACTTAAAAATCGAAATTCAACGACTATGGCACAAACCAGCAGTGGTAATTCCAGTGGTAATTGGCACACGGTGCTATTCCAAAAGCACTGGAATTACATTTAAAACAGTTAAAAATTGACAAAATCACCATCGGTCAAATGCAAAAAGCCGCACTGCTTGGATCTGCACGCATATTACGAAAATATGTTACGACGTCCTAGGCCCCTGGGTGGGGCCCGACTAGTAACCAATGCCAAATCTGGCAAAACAACTGGCCTCTGTGATACAATTGTATAATAACAACAATAGCAATAACAACAACCCCTCCAAGGAGCTTTACCTTGTCGTGGTGGAAGAGCTTTACCTTGTCATGGTGGAGGGGCTTGCACACTCTAATGATCCTAAGGGCTATGCAGAACAGGTGCAACATATCAGACAGGTCTCAGATGAAGGGCCAGACAAAATTTGCTCCACAACCCATTCAAATATGGTGAATACAAAAAAAAATGAAATTTATGCTGGCCCGGATTAACAAGGGTTCCGTTGGATGCTATGGCTCCTGGGCATTCTGCGCAAAATGAGCTACATGGCTCAATTCCCTCTGCTAGGCAACCAGGGCATGGAGCTGACAATCTACTGGAAGACAAAGTGAAAAACCGAAAAATCTGGACTAGGGAAGAAAACATCTCTATTATGAAAGCTTACTATCAGTCTGAGCCATCAAAATATGGATTTCAAAAATGAATGTATCAGATTTGGAAAGTGAACCACATGGATTGTGATATCAGTGAACAAAGGCTAATGGACCAATGACGTGTAATTCTAAGCCACAAATTTTTCACTACAGCAGAATTAATAGGAATAGAAGAGAAAGCAACTAATGGTCTGAATATACCAACAAAGAAGAGTAACATCAAAAATGATTTGCAGACTCAAAAGCAAACTGAGGAAGAAAGGGAGGAAGAGGATGCTGAAATGGATGAAGATAAAGAACAAGGAAACACTAAAGAACAAACACCAACAGATATTGCTCAATTAGCTGAGAAAATAAAGCATCAAATGGAAAATGCCGAAAGAACACGTTTGCCAAAGCTGAACCAAGTGAACCGGAAAGAATTGAGAAAGGTACTAAAAAAAGTCAATGAGGCTGTGCAAACTATTCAAACCACTACATTAGCTGAAACAAACCAGCTGATGTATGCAGCAGCCTTCATAACCACCAAAGAATTGGGTTTGAAAATACAAAAGAACCAAAGAGGCAAGAAGTGGAAGCCTAAGTGGAAAATTCAGTTGGAATTGAAGATCAAAAAATTTCGTGGAGACTTGAACAACTTGAAAAACCTAAGGCAAGGTCAGCTAAAGAACAAGCAGGTCAAAAGCAGCCTGGAAGTAAGATACAATTTGGAGAATAAGGAGATTGCGGTAGTAATTGAAGAGCTGAAGCAGAGGGTTGTTGCCATTGCTGAAAAGATTAAAAGGTATGAAAACGGAGTAATTCAGTTCAAGGAAAACTCACAGTTCAGATCAAATCAGCACCAGTTTTATAAAAGCTTAGAAAGTAGAGATGGAGTAACAACAAATGAAAAGCCTGATAAAGAGAAAGCTCTGGAATTCTGGAAGAATTTGTGGGAAAACAAGAACCACAACAGAAATGCAAAATGGATCAAACAGATTGAGGATTCTATTAAAGTGCATAAAATGGAAGATGTGAAAATAACAAAAGAAATGGTGCAAAGACAGTCAAAAAAAGTGAAGAACTGGAGTGCACCAGATGAGTTACATGGCTTCTGGGTAAAGGCACTTACAAGTGTGCACAAAAGATTGGCAGCCCAAATGAACCAGATCTTAAAAACACCTGAAAATGATGAATGGATGACAATTGGAAGGACATTTTTGATCCAAAAAGATAAAGAAAAAGGAAAGGACCCTGGAAACTATAGGCCAATCACCTGTTTGCCAACAACATACAAGCTCCTTACTGGTATCATTGCAAACCAAATTTATGGATACTTGGAAAGAAATAACTTGCTTCCTGTAGAACAGAAAGGATGCTGCAAAAATTCAAGAAGAACAAAAGACCAACTGTTGATTGACAAGCTAATCCTAAAGAATTCAAAGAAAAGACGAACCAACCTGTTCATGGCTTGGATGGACTATAAGAAAGCATTTGATTCAGTTCCCCATAGCTGGATCAAGGAATGCCTGAAAATCTTTGGCATCAGCAGCAATATACAAAAATTCATGGAAACTTCAATGAACCTCTGGAAAATGAAGCTTATAGCTAATGAAGAAGAACAGGGTGAAGTTGAAATTAAATGAGGCATTTTCCAGGGCGATTCCCTTTCACCCCTACTTTTTATACTCTCAATGCTACCACTGACAATCACTTTGAAGATGAAGAACTGTGGATACAAAGTTGCAAAGAAAGAGCTGAAAATTTCCCACTTCATGTACATGGATGATTTGAAGCTGCTTGGTAAAACAAAAGCTGAACTGAATTTATTAATTGAAAGCACAAAAGAATTTAGCCAAGACATTGGTATGCAGTTTGGAATTGACAAATGTGCAACAATGGCAACCAAAGCAGGCAAGGTCATAGAAGATGATGGAATAGAACTTGAGAATGAAGAAATGATAAAGGCAGTAAAACCAGAAGAAGGCTACAAGTACTTGGGGATTTTAAAGGCCTCTGACTTAATGCATAATTTCAAGGAATTAACTGCAGCCAAGTACATTCTACGAATTCACAAGATATTAAAGTCCAAATTGAATGGAGGAAACATCATAAAAGACATAAATACCTGGGCTACACCTGTGATTTGATACTTTGCAGGAATAAGTGACTGGACCCAGATGGAGTTGGACAATTTCGACAGAAAAACAAGGAAGCTTATGACAATGAATCATGCTTTGCACCCTAAAAGTGATGTTGACCAATTATATCTACCAAGAACAGAGGGTGGTCGAGGATTCCTACAAGTAAAACAGACTGTGGAAGAAGAAAAACACAGCTTGAATGATTACATCCAGAAAAGTGAAAAACCAATGATTAAGGAAGTAAATAAAGGAGGCCTTTTAAAGACAACTAAGTCAAAAGCTGAATATAAGAAAGAAGTAATTGAGAAGCAAGCTGAAAATTGGAAAAACAAAGTTATGCATAGCCAATATTTGAAAAGTATTAAAGGCGGCTTCCGGTTTGAGGGGGTTTCCTGGTGGGAGCTGGTCGTTACAGCTCCAGAATCCTGGTCGCGTTTAACTGTCAGATGAGCAATCCATCAGCCATCAGACAGCTTGTTTACCTTTTCTTCGGGCCAAGAAGATAAGGTGAGCTGATTGTGCCAGGCAACGTGCCAACTAACTCTCGCAGATTGTCTCTGGGAGGGGGGGGGAGGCCAGCCGACAGCAGAATTGTCTCCGTGCCAGGAATTCCTGCTGCATTAGGAGCACAAAGCAACCCTCAAATCCTCAGAACAAAATTTGATTTACTGAATCCAAGACGAGAGGATCCTGTACATGTGAACTTTTAATTGTTTGTATTAATCCTTAGCTTCATTTTTTTTTTACAAGAACTCCTTCTGATATCTTACTTGCTAAAAAGATATTCAAAATGGTGCCGAGCAGCTTCGTAACACTGTTCGAGCTTTGAATTTCTTCGGAGTTTAAAACTTCAAAGGGAGTGATTTAATACTAAATTAATCAGTAACAGCTGCACAATCGACCAGCACAGACTTATTAATTGGTTGAAGAAGATTAAAACTTGGAATGGCTTCTAAGCAAAACCCTATTCAAAAGCCCCCCCCCCCCCCCGGCTTCAAAAAGCTCGCCTGCCCCTGGCACAAAACTACAGTCATTATTTCCTCCCCTCACAGGCGAACCATTAACTAAAGAAATTTTTCAGAAGGAATTGGCTGAAGCATTTAAAAATCATGTAGTTACGATGGAAACAAAATTTAAGCAGGAGATATTCGTTGCACATAAAGAACTGTCTGATAAACTTGAGACTCGGGTTCAGAAGATCAGGGATGATATGTTGGGGGTTGTTAATTTGACGAGGGGTGTTAGATTTTGGTGTAATATGATTGCACATGTATACTGTTTTCTCTTATTTTTTCTTTAAAACTAGGATATGTTAAGTATATTGTTATGGAAGTATAAATACCATCAACATAAGATTGGAGTTTGCTCAGAAGCGGAAATACACCAATGAGAGGAAGAGCGGGAAACAGAAGGGAGAAGAGGGATGGGAAGAGAGGGATAGGCGGGGGTAGGGGGGAAGATGGGGAGGATAAGGAGGAGTGGAGTGTGGAGAGAGGAGAGGCAGAGGGGAGGGGGAAGTAGAGTAGGAAGGGATGCTGGAGGGAAGAAAGGAGGTAGGAGAGAGGTAGAGGAAAGAGGTGTGTGGAGAGCAGAAGAGCTAATAATGGGTTTTTATCTTTTGGGGTGTTGATGACAAGAGGAACTGATGTAATTGCTACTTAATATAATAGGATACTGGCTATGTAATAGTATACATGTGATTGTATGTTATGAAAATGGAAAATAAAAAAGTATATTAAAAAAAAAGTATTAAAGGCAAAGCTGACCAAAAGCTAACTTGGAACTGGTTAAGATCAGGAGCACTGAAAAAAGAAACCGAAGGCTTTATTTTGGCAGATCAAGAACCAGCCTTAGCCACAAAGGCAAAAATTCAACATGTTGCCACCAACAGCAAATGTCGCTTCTGTAATGAGAAAGACGAGACAGTCAACCACTTGATCAGTGGATGCAGCAAAATTTCACAAACTGGCTACCTACAATGCCATGACTGCGTTGCTAAGATGATTCACTGGAAATGTTTGCAGCTTCCTGCAATAACATCAGCAAAACTGCAAAAAACTGTTCTACTCAGAACATCTTATATTTTAAGAAGGTACTTGGTTGATACCTAGGACGCTGGCAGCAAACCGTATCAACCATTAGCACCAGTCACTGGTATTTGTAATGCATTTTTGAATGTTCAGTTGGCTGAGTTTCATGTCAATAAAGTATATAATAATAAATTGCAAACTATTTAAATTCCTTCAAATCTCAAAGCTATCAGAACAGTGTGCAGACACAAAGTACAGAATATTTTTTTAAAAAAATCACAGGGTAAATGATGTACTTAAAGCCCTACCCTTTCTACCTATTCTAAACCACAAATATATCTATCACATCCCTGTATTAGCATTATGAGAAAAACTTTTGGCTAGTTCTCTCATGTGCAGAATTCTGCTCTCAGAAGCAGAAGGGCTTCATCTACATCATCTTCATAAGAAAACTCTTTATGACTTGAATAGTGGGTTACATGCAAGATACAGAGATCTACTGAAATCTATTTTCCCATTTCTCCTGGAATGTGCAGAAAACATCTAAGTCCTTTGTTACCTCCCTAAAATCTAGGACAAGCAATACTTTCCTGAGGACAGAAGCTTTAGTGACGTTCTGCTGAAGTTCAGATGTAGCTTCAACATGCCAATTTAGCTGCCTCTCTATTTCTTAGGAAATTATTCAGGCTTTGGTAAGAGCCATACAGTCTGTGAAATTAATGCCTGCCTTGTTTCTTCTGCATTTTATGATTGACAATGGATTCTGTGCAAGACACTTATAACTACCTAGTTTTAGAACTAAGTTATATATCTAGCACAACCATTCATCAGCTCTGTTTCTTCTTCCCATATCCAGGTGGAAGACTGTAGTTTGAATAGGATCTGAATAGAGTCTGTCATCTGCACCTCTATAACTGTCTGGTTTGATTCTGCAACCCAACAAGACAAGACACAGACTTCAGAGGATAATTAGAACTGCAGAAAAAACAATTATTACCAACCTGCCTTCCATTGAGGACCTGTACACTGCATGAGTCAAAAAGAGGGCTGTGAAAATATCTACAGACTCCTCACATCCTGGATATAAACTGTTTCAACCCCTACACTCAAAAAAATACTATAGAGCAGTGCACACCAGAACACAAGAACAGTTTTTTCCCCAAACACCATCACTCTGCTAAACAAATAATTCCATCAGCACGGTCAAATCATTCACTAAGTCTGCACTACTATTAATCTTCTCATCGTTCCTATCACCCATCTCTTCCCACTTATGATTGTGTGACTGTAACTTTGTTGCTTTTATCCTTATGATTTATATTGATTGTTTCCTAATGTGATTTGATTGCTTATTTGTACCTTATGACTATCATTAAGTGTTGTACCTTATGATTCTTGATGAATGTATCTTTTCTTTTATGTACACTGAGAGCATATGTACCAAGACAAATTCCTTGTGTGTCCAATCACATTTGGGCAATAAAGAAATCTATTCTATTCTATTCTATTCTACTCTACTCTACTTTATCTCTCCCCAAAGTTAAGACAATATCCTGAACACAGAAAACTGTTCAAAGCATGTTAGAGGAAATTGTTAATTTCCACTATGTGTCTAATGTTCACATGGTTTATATATAGAATTCCCTTTATCACTGCAACCCAGCCTGCAGCAGAAAAAGATCAGAAACAGAAAGTATGTTACACAATTTTCTGTCCAAAGCACTTGCCTCTTACTATTTGAGAACAATGAAAGAATTCTTACCATGAATCTGTGTCATTATGTTTTTTCATATTGCATCTCATAAATTCTGCAGCTTTACCCCCTTTTTGGAGAAAAGAGGATCCATTCTGTGAGCAGAACATCACCCTGCACAATAAAGAGAACTGCTGAAGTAGCTATAAACTTATCATCCAAAAAGCCATATTTCATTATCTCAACTATATTTTAAATGTAAAATAGAAGTTCTGACAAAGCATTGTTTAACTGATTGTTAGTCCAAAACTTTAAAAGAACAATTATCTACTATGTTTTTATAATATTCATTTGCAGTTAGATGAGTATTTATCAGATATGCCTATCAGAACTGAACTGTTTACAAATAGGAAATCATTATTATCAAATCAATCATAGCCTACAAGCAAAATAAGATCTATAAATACGTGCAGAATCAATAACTCAATCTGATCCATATATTAAATACAAAAAAATGCCACCAAATGCATAATGTACCACATATCTGAAAAAAACTAGGCATATTTCAAGGCATTTGATCTACAGCTTCTCCATCAGTTTTTGTAATTCTGGATCAATTTTACTATTCAAGAAAATTTCCCAACCTCCCATGTAGGCAAAGGCAATTACAAGGTTATTTGTGTTACCGTAATATCTCTGTACCATGACATTAATAAGGGTATCCTGGGCAAAAAGATATTTCCAACGTCACTTTTGTTTGTTTACTATGCACCTAGTACTCTAGAGAACATATCATTAACTTCTAAGATACAGATGAGAGTTGGAAAATTGTCATGCTGCTTCATAGTATTGAAAGGGAGAGTGAATTATTATTATTATTATCAGCAATAAATTAAAGGTTAGTATTATTTATAGTGATTCGAAGAGGCTTTGTGAGTTGAAACTAGAGCATTCTGGTTGTGAAATAGGGAATAGTCATGTCCTCTTCCTTGTTGTATCTGTTCCCATTTGCATAAGTAAGCTGTTAATGGAAAGAAGACAATGAAAAACATTCTCCTCCATGAAGTAAGTGCCTTGGAAGAACAAAACTGAACTCAAGATAATCAGTAAACTTGGATGGTGACAAAATGATTGACCACAAAAAAAATAAAGAAAAAAAATAAACTTACTTTTTCTGGGTTTCTCCAGCCTTGATTCTGACTACTCGTATGCTAAATTCAGGGGTATCCCACCATCTCAAACTGAAAAAAGATTCTTTTTCCCACTGAAGTTTTACTATAAGCAGTTCTCCAATATCAACTTCAGTACACACCAGGAAGGAACTTGTTTTGTTAGTGGAGATCTCAGGCCTGTTTTAAAAAAGAAACCACATACAAGTTCAGTCAGTGCTTGTCTTCAACTCACCTCAGGAGCCTATTCCTTTTTCAACAACAGATGCCATTTCCAACAACTTCCATTACTTGGTTCTTACCTGCTAAATTTCAGATATACCAGCCCAACCTCCCACATCTTGTCCTCCATTCCACCACCATTGTCTCTCCTGATTTCTCTAATCCTGGTTAGCAGCTACTACATCCATCCAACTTTCTTCCCTGACCAGCTGAAAAGCCCTCCAAGATTTCTCTTTTCCTCATCACTTCATGTTCTCCTTCTACCTCAAGAAGTTCCTTGCATAATGACATGAGTTATTATAATTAATTTAAATATTGTTTTGATCCGACCTTTGAATCTTTTCGATGCAGACTCACTCCTTTTCAGAGTGGTAGCCCTTGGCATGCCAGTTAAAAGCTGGAATAACCTGTTACCCAAGCAAAGTTGGCCTGCTATTATAAATGTTCATTTCCTTACTTAGTATTCTCCAGATATGATACCACTCTAACACAAGAGACTGCTGGAAATGGAAGAGCTGAACTCTCAATATATTTGGAGGGCACTGGGTTGGGGAAGTTGCTATAATCTTCATGGAAGCATTCATATAAAGTTCAAAGAGAGGTATCTCATGAAGCATCAGTTTTACTTATTTGTCCAATTTATATAGCTGCCTATTTCACAAACCTCTTCTTTTCAGATCCCTTTCATTCACAGATACGTACATGCCCATTAGATGCCAAGATAGTAGCTGGCAACAGAACTATGGGTGACTGCAAATTGAGATAATTCAGATTAAAACATACAACCTGTAATCCCATTCTTTATTACGCCTGCTAGATCCCATGCTATATCCAACATGAGTGGTAAACGCCAGTTATATATACTTTTAATTTCAAACATTTATCGGGGAGCTAGAATGCGCCAATAGGAATTCTTAGAAAATAACAGATTTTCAACCAGAGAGCATTTTACCAGATTGGCTTTTAACAAATGACTGGTTTGTGGCACGTGATCATTAAACTATTAGATCTTTCATAGGTGTTTTTTTTTTTTTTTTTTACTGCTGCTTAGCTCCTTGCCTTTGTAAGCAAAGGGTTTAATCCTAGGGTCATCAGATACGTATTTTATTTCACCCAAGCAGAAATGCATCATGGGTAGCCACCATTTGTACAGCTTTCTATATACAAATGTACATTTCCAAACAGAGCAACTGGACACAATCAACTTTTCCTTCTTTGTGCTTACGGGGTGTGTCAAAAGCATAAATATTATCTCTTTTGCACACTTCCTTGAAAGGCGGTGGGTAGGACAAAAGTGACACTCACTTCTCTCATACATATTTTGCATAAAATACAAAAAATTAACTGAGATTCTAAAAGACGGAACAATTAGGAACAATTAAATGGAACAAAATGTACATCATCCTTCAGTGAAAACCCTCAATGTGCCCATGCAGGAACCATTCTCAAATGACTCTGCAAGCAACTTCTGCAGCCAATAGGAAGATATTTTAAAATGCAACAGTATATTGATAAATGTGTAGGCAGCTGTTTCAGCTGATACTCACATTACAAACGGTATGTTCTCACTTTCCTTCTTGGTGCCATAAAAAGAAATAAGAAATGGTTCATTTCTCTTGGTAATGTTCAATTTTCCAAAAAAATGTATCTTGACCTGGAAATGAAAGACTGAAAGCAAAATATGCAAATATTATTAATAAATTCTGCTGTTGTGTGCTTAAGAATGGAAAGTAATTTTGTAGACATTTCTTAAGTTTTTTAAAAGTTGCCCTGCCCCCCAAAACAGGAGGGGGGTGGTATAAAATGCTGATATTCTCCATCTAATTTCCCACAAAGTCAGAAGATCAGATCAAAGTATTATTTGGGAATTCTGTACTGCAATACTAAGTATGGTTATATGAGATAAAGATGTTTCTTCCTATTACTACAATGGATTAATTCTAACTATAAATTATCTAAGTATAAATTCTATTCTGCAATAATGTAAAAAGCATCCAGTTATAAATCCGAATGAAGGGTCTCTTATTATGAGATTTTGAAGTATATGCTGGAAACACCTCCCCCCCAAAAAAACATTTATTATATGAAAATAATTGAACCGTTGCTATTTTAATAAATAGCACTGCAAATAACAGTAGCATCAAATAACATCTTCCTATGGCAGTCCTTGGGAAGGACTCAGATAGATAAAAATGCCAAATCTAGTCTAAACAGCTGGCTGATGTTCAACAACCATATGAATACATATACTTATAGACTCCACTCTAATAATTCTTAGGTCCTTGGTTAGGACTTCAATTCTACAAGTCTTAGATTGTGAATCTAACTGTAGATTACTCACACATAACAACAACCTAATATCAATAATGGATGGTCTCATCGAGCATTAGGAATTGATATTGGCTACTTTGGGGGATCCTGCCTCAGAATATTTGTATTTGCTTACAAAAAATCAGGCCACTGGATTGATATTCGAACTTACTATGCACCTGAGAAATACAAACACTATCACATTTGATATGAACTGCTTAATTTTCAATTTCAATAGTAGGATTAATTAAAACAAGTGCCTCATTTGAATCTAGTAAGTCTATCGTTCTTAAATTTATAATGAAATCAGACTTTGATCAAGAAGAATGTTATTATTTCAATGAGGTCTGCGAAAGAGTCCTTTCTGTTCAATTTGTTCTGAAATTAGTTTGTTTTCACTTGCTATATTCCATCAGTGGCAAACTCATGACCTAAAAATAAAAGGTTTGCAGCAGATCACAAATACCTTTATAAGGGGCATGTGCACGGGTCTTCAGATACATTTTGCTGCTCTTCTTGCTTCCCACTCTTTTGACTTCATACCCTAAATTGTTGCAACGGTTCTTTCGGCAGCTCAAGCAAAGCCCTCTTTCAAATGTTTCTTTTGAATTGCATCGGTACGCCATGATTGGTTTTTCTTCATACAAGAGGGAATCAATGAAGAGGTGGATGGAGCGTTCATGAGAGCATTTCACCAGCTGATCAGACTCTTAGGGGGGAAAAAATGACACAAGCTGTACAACAAAGAGACGCATTTCTATTGTTCAGCAATTACGATAAGCAAATCGGCACCAGACGTTCTCCAATGTAACAAATTTGGTGAGAATTCTCTCACCCTCGGAAAATTGTGAAGAAAATGTTCATTTTTAGTCACACTGAATGCCATTGTTTTTCTTCACTGCTTCTTCAGTACTATTTCACTCTACTTGGCTGCTATTTTCCCTTTCCTGCATTAAATCTTATCAATAAATGTAAAGGTTGCCCTCGCACATGTGTTGTTCCCGACTCTAGGGGCGGTGCTCATCTCCGTTTCAAAGCTGAAGTGTTAGCACTATTCAAAGACGTCTCCATGGTCATGTGGT
The DNA here is from genome assembly GCF_051295495.1 of Thamnophis sirtalis. Taxonomy (NCBI): domain Eukaryota; kingdom Metazoa; phylum Chordata; class Lepidosauria; order Squamata; family Natricidae; genus Thamnophis; species Thamnophis sirtalis. Next base: position 96,065,980 of record NW_028261385.1, on the reverse strand, counting down.
CAGTATGATTAAATGCCGAAGGCGCACGGAATGCTGTTACCTTCCCACCAAAGGTGGTTCCTGTTATGGCTCGGCAGGAGAGCCGTTGGAGCTGCCGCCAGACTCCGACAGCGAGGGGTCTTATGAGTCGGCTTGGAGGAGGGTGTCGACTCCAAGCAGGGCGAGGAGAGACTGGTTGGCCACCAGGTGGCGGCAGAGCATTGGATCAGAGGGAGTGTTCAGGAAAACACTTGTGAGTTGTTTCAGGATGCACCCCGTCAAAGACGGAAGGAACAACTGCGTAATTGTAGATGACTGTGCTTAGCTGATGCTGATTAAGATCCTCTCCCGATTATAAAAGGGACAGTTTGTGCCACGCCCTGTTTGTAGGAGTCAATGTTCTCGTTCACGAATTAAGAGAAACCAACTTGGAGAAGTAGGTTTGCTGTGAGAAGCCTGTTTGCAGTGCTACGTATGTTTATAGGACTTTTTGCCAGAGTGATTATCTCTTTGTTTATTTTGGGCTTGCAGGCAACAAGAGTCTGAACTGATTAAAACATTCTTTCGTACGTCTGTTTTGGCTTTCGTTCCTGGATGGAGAAAGGGGGGGGGGGTCAGAACAGTTCCTATTTTCTATTTGCACTTTTACATGCTTTAGAACTGCTAGGTTGGCAGAAGCTGGGACAAGTAATGGGAGCTCACTCCGTTATGCGGCACTGGGGATTCAAACTGGCAACCTTTCTGATTGACAAGCTCAGCGTCTTAGTCACTGAGCCACCGCATCTCTCTAATCTTATCAATAGTGTCCTCCAATTAGGAATTATACAATACTGGTGATAATAACCACAATGATCTATAGCTCATTGTATTTGCTACAATAAGGAAGATAGGGAAGATATTAAGGGCAGTCCACACCAGGGGTGGGAAACTATGACTTTTTATGATCTATGGACTTCAAATCCCAGAATTCCTGAGCCATTCTGTGAGTTGACGTTCACAGATCATAAAAGAGCCTAGATCCCCATCCCTGGTCTAGACTGAATATCTGAGCATAACAGTGGACATCTATAACTGACTACACATAGATAAGCACAACCAATCATATAGTTTTGCCTTTTACATGCTACACTGGATCAGCTATCACTATAGCCAAAGTATCACATGCATATCTTTGGAATGGGGCCACTCAGATTTGAAAACTTACCTTGAAAGCCTTTCTCAGCAATCAGGCGCAGGGCTTCAGCTAAATTGCAACCTGGCTGGAAGCTACCTCCGTTGGGATAGATATCAATGTGGCCCACCGGTTGCTGTATACCAATGCTGCGATCTGGGGAGCCTCTGATGTAAGTATGCAAGACATCCACAAAGACAGCATCATCTGGAGAAAGGCGCCTAGACGCCTCAGCGTATTCAAAGAGGGGCCCAGCAGGATCTAAACCTTAAGGTGACAGAGTAAAAGAAAGAGACATGTTATTGGTCCCCTGACCTTTGGATGCCATTGGTAGCATCATGATAAAATTTGCAGACATGGTCCATATTTTTATTTATTATTGGTGCCAAATTTCCTATCAATATTATTTTTGGTTTTACAATTTTTTGGGTTTTACAATTTATTGGGTTTTACAATGCTGTCTGGCAAATGAGAAATGTATCTATATTTTGCCTTTATTCTTTTTATGAATAACTTGAGTCAATAAACATATATAATACACCTTCCTCTGCTATTTTCCCCATAACAACCATGACAGGTAAGTTGGGCCAAAAATGTGTGGTCTTAAAGCCACGCAGCTGGCTTTCATGTTTAAGGTGGGACTAGAACACCTGATCGCCTAGTTTCTAGTCTGGTGCTTTAGCCACTACACCAAACAGCTGTCCTGAAGAAACAAGGAAGGAAGTAGGCTGTACTTTTAGAATAAACAACAAGAACTCAGCTATAATTGGACAGTGCCCAAAACAGCATGCAATACTCAAATTTATCAGTCAAAGTGAAGCCCAAGGTACTCTGCCCAAAACAAACTTTCATAAAAATATATATAATCCTTGACTTACAGCATTTATTTTGTGACCACTCAAAATTACCAACAGCACTGGAAAAAAGTGACTTATGACCATTTTTCATGCTTGTAACTGTTGCAGCATCCCCACAGTCACGTGATCAAATTTTAGACTTTTGGCAACTGGCAGGTATCATAGGTTACATCAGTGGTCTCCAACCTTGGCAACTTTAAGACCTGTGGACTTCGACTCCCAGAGTTCCTCAGCCAGCAAAGCCAGCAAAGCTCTGGGAGTTGAAGTCCACAGGTCTTAAAGTTGCCAAGGTTGGAGACCACTGGGTTACATGATCACCTTTTGCAACCTTCTGACAAGCAAAGTCAATGGGGAATCGAGATTACTTTAATGACTATGTAACTAACTTAACAACTGCAGTGATTCACTTAATAACTGTGGAAAGAAAGGTTATAAAGTGGGACAAAATTCACTTAACTGTCTTGCTTAGCAGTGGAAATGTTGGGCTCAATTGTGGTTATTACTTGATGACCACCTGTAATGGTTTATTTATTTATTTGCTGTACTATAAATGCTTTAACATTTCAATGTTATTAAAATTCAAATATAAAGAAGTTTAAAGAAAAAAAAGCATGAAAAACTTTTCATTGATACAGAACAAAACCATGAAAGGATTGTGCAAATGTTATATAAATGCTTTAAATATTTCTGAAATGTCAAGTACCTCTTCTAAAAAAATTCAATTTCCAGCATTTATAAATGAATTGCATGATTGTCTGCAAAGGCAGTTAATTCCAAAGTTATAATTAAGGCCTCAAATAAGTACCCATTTAAACCAAAAGCTTAAGATTGCCATCCAAATAGCTTATTTTACAGGTCATGTGTTGCTTTTATAAAAGCAGAAATCCTCAGTTCATAAATCCTACTGAAGCCAATGACTTCCCAGGACAAAGATTGCCACTAAGGCACTTACTTTTTTTTGGGGGGGGGGGGTGTTGTGATTTTTGAGGAGGAGGATTTTTAACACACAATGGCTCTTTACAATCTTGAGGGGAAAGCAATGATATGTATGCTGGAAGATACACAGTGTTCATTAGCTCCTCATTTCATAATAGTTGCCATCAACATATGCCAGAATGGTATGTTAAAATATTTAGTGCTCTGAAAACTGTAATTCCCCTTCTAGTTATTATTCTGATAGTAATAATGATTTGTGTACCTGTAATTCTATTAATCTTTTTACTGGTCAGACTTCCAGCAATGCCAGCAACGTGGGCACCAAGGCTGTATCCCAGCAAATGGACGTTGTTGAGAAAATAACCGAACTGCTCCTGAGAACAATCGTTTTTTAAAAAGATTAAGCTTCAAATTCAAATTTTAACTTGCTTGATATTCAAAAATCAAATTATCAGTTTCACTTCAAGGACAAAAATATCATAGTAGCAGCAGGAAATCTGCACTGTTTTATATAAAATGTAAATACATAAAAATCTATGTAAGACAGCTAAGGGACAAAACTTGAGAGCAGCAAAAGAAAAGTGGATTTTTTAAAAAGTTTTTTTTTTTGCTTAAAGCATTTATAAAAACTTCTAATACATTTTTCTAAATTATTGATAACTCAGCCTTCTCCATCAACACGATGCCCAAAGCAGCACATTTTAAAAAAAAGTTTAAGTATAAATACGTTTACAAACAATAAATGTTGTCACAACAAAAATAAATAGAACAGCAGCCAGAAAAGAAAATATAATCCACCAGTGCTCAACATCCTACCAAAGGGCTTTATTTATAAGAAGAACATTTATGCCAAAGGTATTAAAAGAAGATAAGCATTTCTGATGAGAAAATAATAATTTATGTTTTAGAAAGATGGATGGATGAATTTGGATATGGAGATACAATGAAAAATATTTTCCTAGAGATACTGCATGCTAGCAAATGTGTACACTTATCCTCTTATGGGATCTGGCTCGAGGGGAAGTGAGCTCCGTTTACAGCCTGTTATCTACAAAATGTAAAATATCAGAACTAGTTTATGCTCATGTTTACTCTCCACTGAAAGAGGTACTCGGTTTGTGTCTATGTGGCTTGGTGGCTAAGATGCTGACTTTGTCGATCAGAAAGGTCGGCAGTTCGAATCCCAGGCCCTGCGTAACACAATGAGCTCCCATTACTTGTTCCAGCTTCTGTCAACCTAGTAGTTCAAAAGCATGTAAAAATGCAAGTAGAAAAATAGGAACCACCTTTGGTGAGAAGGTAACAACATTCCATGTGACTTCGGCATTGAGTCATGCCAGTCACATGACCATGGAGACATCTTCAGACAGCACTGGCTCTTTGGTTTTCAAATGGAGATGAGCACCGCCATCTAGAGATGGGAACTAGCACACATGTTGGAGGGGAACCTTTAACTTTACACACCTGCCTAGGTGAGGAAAGAAGGCCACCTGCAACCATTTTAACATTTTAAGTGAACTTCCCAATGGCTCTAATCCTTTGTGAGCATTATCAATAGCCATTAAAAAAAAATCAATGTCTGCTTTCCAACGATCAGCACCACCTCATTGCTGCCAAGAACTGAATTTCAGATGAAGACAGTTCTCCACTCCAGATCATTTGAAGTTATTAGTTTATTAAATTTATATGGCTGCCCATTTGCAAGAACTGATTCTGGTTGTAGCTTGTTACATCCAAAATTTACTGAGAACAGCTTCATGCATTCAGAAGGCAATTTGAAGGGGCTATATTATAATGCTGGAATTAAGGAGACTGTAAAGGAATGCATGGAAGTTAAGCAGCACTGTATTAAGAATACTTTCAGGGATAGCTGGGATAAAGGTAAAGATAAAGGTTCCCCCACACATGTGTGCTAGTTGTTTCCGGCTCTAGGGGGAGGTGCTCATCTCCGTTTCTAAGTCGAAGAGCCAGCACTGTCCGAAGACGTCTCTGTGGTCATGTGGAAGGCATGACTAAATGCCGAAGACAGATGGAGCACTGTTACCTTCCCACCAAAGGTGGTTCCTATTTTTCTACTTGCATTTTTCCTTGCTTTTGAACTGCTGGGTTTGCAGAAGCTGGGACAAGTAACAGGAGCTCACTCTGTTACACGGCACTAGGGATTCGAACCACTGAACTGCTAACCTTCTGATCGATTAGCTCAGCATCTTAGCCACTGAACCACCCTTATAGGCTAATTTTCAGCAAAGCCATAATAGTTTGAAAAAGACACAGCAGCTTTAACAATCCATATAGCAAGCTTTCATATATTCCTGGGTGTTTCAAGACCTTATTTAAGAGGCTTTGAACAGCAATACTGTGTATTCATCACTACTCAGCAGAGGGCATGTCTGGCGCGAGTATATAAGCAAACATTAAGGTATCTTCATCCCTTATCTACAAAACTGATACCTAAAAGGCTTGACATCACTTGCATTTGATAAAGGAATTCTCGACTTAAAACAATTTTTTTTAGTTAGTATTCAAAGTTTTTCCAAGACACTGAAAAAAGTGAATTATGACCATTTTTCACACTTACGACTTGCAGCATCCCCATGATCATGTGATCAAAATTCAGATGCTTAGCATGTCTTTGGTAACCTTCTGACAAGCAAAGTCAATGGGGAAGCCAAATTCACTTAACAACTATAATACTAACTTAATGACTGCAGTGATTCACTTAACAATTGTGGCAAGAAAAATTGTTAAATGGGACAAAACTTACTAACAACTGTCTCACTTAGCAAGAAATGTTTTACTCAATTCTGGTCATAGGGACTTACCTATACTTTCCAATCATCATATTGATTCTCATTCACATAAGAAATGGTACAAATATTGCTAAGATAAATTTTCAGGCAAGAACTGGAATATGAATGTTTGGAAGTTTCCACATATTAAAAAACATTAACAAGAGAATAACAATACGATGGAGATAGCTATACTACATACGTTAGACATGTTTTTTGTCCAACAAGGAAGCATTCCAACATGTAACTCTCACTATGCAGTACAGTGTAGCTATATCTCCATCCTGAGAACCCACAAATTCTGCTTTGATAACCTTCACAAATTGGAAATGTACTGACAGTAAAAATAACTGCTCCACTCTTGAGTTATGCCATAAAACCCCTTTCTCCATCACTCCACAGAAATGAAGAACGAAATAAATTGTTTTCACTCCAAGGCCTTATTGCATGCAGTATGCATTTGCTGGCCACATGATGGGAGTGCCGAAAAGTCATCAAGCCGTTCCCCTTAAAAGCATAAGAGCAAGAAGTGTGATGAAGCTGAAAATGGACCACCTAGAAGCTCCATTTAATGTTAACTTTAAAAAATTGATAACTACAGTTTCAAATACAGTTCAGCCAGAAATAAATATACCTAGCATTATGGAATCAAAACCCTGAGGTCTGTATTTTTAGGGGACAAAAATTCCTCATTTGGAAATGTCCTTTTGGATTCTAGCTTTTCAACACCTTTAACTCACAAGATATTGTGCAGTATAGACCTTGCAAACAGATGCTTACCTCCATCCAATCAACGAATGCAGCAACATCTTCTCCCACCTTCTTTGTAAAGTATGCAGATGTTGTATAATGCAAACTGGCTCGAGCTAACCAATTAACTACAATGACATTAGAATCAGGCTCTCTGTTATACAGTGCCTTCACCAGCTTAGGAACCCAGCTCTCATACATGCCAGTCACCTAGAATACAATAAACTCTATGTCAATCTATACTATTAATCTCAAAGCACAGGTATTAACTATACTTACAGGGACAAGAAATATAATCATCAAATATTTTTCAAAGTAACCATAAACAAGCTCATGGGTTAGTTTAAGAGTGCACTGATAGTAACCTTGTCCACTCTGGTGCTCTACAGATGTAGCAGACTAAAACTTACATACATTTCCATGTTAAGAATTTATGTGGAAAACATCCAGCTGGGAAAGTTGCCTGGGCATATTATATTTTAATCATAAAAAATTAATACTTTAATATAGGAAATTCAGTGCCAAGTTGTGCAAAGGATAGTATCATTATATATTTATTGCAAAATGGAGAATTAGGGAATTATGCCTGCTTTTTCAAGTAACCCCCAGGCTGTTGTGGCTATCTGAAGGGCATTGGAAAAACAACTGTGTGACAACAAGCAAAATATTGTGAGTTTTTTGTTGAGGATTTCTAGCATTTTCACCTTCCCTATATTTCTTAGGGAACTATAGGGAAGGTGAAAATGAAGATGACTTTAGAAAGAACTGAGCGGATTTGCACTAAATCTATGTAAGTTGAGCAAAGAACAAGTGTTTATTTTCTTTTATCTCGTGCAGACCTTGGTGGTGAAGAAGCGTGACCCAACAAATGCGCGCATGACAAAACCGCGGCACTAAAACCGCGATGTCATCAACGCACCGACAACAGCGCGCCGACAACAGCGCGCCGACAACAGTGCGCCGACAGAAGCGCATTTTAAGTTAAGGTAAGGGTTAGGGTTAGGGTTAGGGTTAGGGTTAGGGTTAGGTTTAGGGTTACAGTGCGCTTCTGTCAGCGCGCTGTTGTCGGCGTGCTTCAGCGCTCTTTTGTCGGCACGCTTTAGAACTCGCGGTTTTGTCACCGCGATTTAGTCAGGCGCGCTTTTGTCGTTCGCCCTTTTGTGGGTGAACCGTGAAGAAGTTATATGGCTGCTGATTGTAAGAGATGACCAGGCTGAGGGGTCAAGTGCATCATCAGTTTTGAGTCCCTTTGTGCCCACAAGAAATCTAAGTCCATCATTCCTTGAATTCCATTCACTCTTTCTACTGCCAATGTACCCTGACCATTAGTAGTTAAGATACTTGTAGTGAACTATCATGGATTAAACCTGTATTCATTTGAACAACCTTGGTTCCTGATTTCCTGCACCTGACATTTATTTAATATTAATAGTTACAATTATTAGATTTTTATCTCATCTTTTAAATATATAATTAAAAAGCAACAAACATAGCTAATACTCCTGTCTCCTATTTCTTCTGTTACAATCCATATTATTGTAACAAAGAACGCTGCTGGGATAATGCTTAAGTCTCTTGCATCTAACCTTTGGAAAACATAAAGTTTAAGAAATGCAAATGTGTGTGCTACGTTACCAGGTGGAAAAAAATAAGACCAACGGAGTTAAATGAGCTCCAAGTTTCTTTAACAGTCTTACTGCAAAAGACTTCCTAATACACTTACGCTAGCCTCAAGAAAATGTTCCCAAGCTGCAGGGAGTGGCTGTAGGGCAACAGCAGAGCTTTTGCTTTGCAAGAAGACAATCCTGGTTTTGATATTTGGCTTTTCTAGATAAGTCTAGAAAAGATCCAGTTTCCATTTCTATTTCCCTATGTCAGTGATGGCAAACCTTTTCGGCACCGAATGCTGAAAAGGGAGCACTTTGCGCATGCTTGTCTGGGCCACGACCAGGAAGTGAATGTGGAAACAGGGCATACACAAGCCAGAAAATGAACTTCCGGTTTCTGGTGCGCACATGCACATTGGATGAAAAGTGTTCTGGCTCGCATGCGCTCACACTGATCAGCTGGCTGGGCGCATGCTCACGCCAGAAAACAGAAGACCAGCTCTTCAGGTTTCCAGCACTGCCGCATGCACAAAGGCCAGCTGATCGTCGCATGCGTATGCACGCCAGAACCCGGAAGAGGAATGGGCAATGCTGCGCGTGCCAGGTGAAATGGCTCCATGTGCCACTTCAGGCACGCAGGCCTAGGGTCGCTATCAAAGCCCTATGTCAAGTCTGCCCTTTGGAACTAGGCAAACTCTAGGTGGCCCTGGCCATTTAGTTCTTCCCAGACAGGAAAGGCTACAAACAGTTCCCTATTATGGATTCATGCCTTGCTTAAGCCACAAGGTCTTTGCAGCTCCAATTTATTTCATTGCTCCCCAAGCAATGGCTTCTAGTTCTCTTCATGAATAGAACTGCTTGGATCGCCTTTACAGCTATGTCCCACTTAGCAGGACAGCTCATTAGATTTCAGCACTATTGAAAAAAAAGAATGCTAGAACAGATGGCCTGATACAGCAAAACAGTTGTTTTTTGTAAGAGTTATGATCAAATTGTGATGCTTAAACTAAGATTGGAGTTCCTTTAAAAAACACATACTGTAATTTCCAAACATGATCCAGAAAACAATACAGGTAGTACTTAATTTATGGCTGATTATAAATTATGATGACTCCCCCCCTAAAATGGGACTTATAACAAGGATTTGACCTTCTGACATCAGGGGCCCCACAGTCATATGAAAGCATTTTGGGTGCTCAGCAACAAAGCTTCATTTACAGCCATTTGTAACTTATGTTCATGTGATCACGGTTTATGGTATTTTTTTCTGGAAAAGGCACTTACTTTCAGCTTTTGGAAAAACTTTCCATAGTGAACTTTGGGTCACAGGGATCACTTAATGACTGCTACAAAAAAAATTGTACAATTGGTTCTGGTCCTGTGATGAGCCACTTTAGACCATACTTATAACCAAAATAGTGGGCTCATTTGCAGTCATTAGACATTTTTTTTAGACATTTTATTAGGGTTTATAGGCCGCCCTTTTCCCTGAGGGGACTCAGGGCGGCTTACAATCACCAGGGAGGGGGTGCAAATCAAAATAAACAATATACAAACAAAATAAAGTAATAAAAACACAACTTGCATTCAACATTCAACACTCGGGTCAAGGATTACCTATAGAGGTACCTTAGTCAAGGATTACCTATAGAGCTTAAAAGGATACCCATCCCAACCAGAAATAAGTAAAAAACATCTGGCAATTAATTTGTTGTTGTTTTTAAAAATCACTATTTGGGTTTCTGCTCATATCAGACTGACTAAAAGTCCTCAGTGAATAGCTAAGCAAATGTTTGGCTCCTCTTACCGTCCATCCATGTATAACCACAAAAGTTTTACTGGTATGATTGAAGTTGCAATCTGCTACACTTGTTTCCTGTCCAGGAACTAGGAGGCAAACGTCTTCATCAGGCCTTTCGGGTATCCTTAAAGAAAATTTACTCTCAATACCACTGAAGTCTTTCTCATTTTCTATAATGTTTCCTGAAGTGAAAAAGAGAGGGAAGTGGTTTGAAAGAAAGGTACTATCAGCAAACATCGTCTATTTAAGATTCTTTGTTATAGAAATCAATAAAATAAGTAAGAAGCTAAGTGACTCAGGACTAATAGTGATTTATTAGTATCCACAGTAGCATCAAACAGGGCACAGATGGTCCAGGATAACTATTTATCCTAGTATTTCTTTGATACAGATTTCTGCAGTGACAGCTAAAAAGACAAAGAACACATCCATTGTATTGATTCAAGATTCCATACTGAAGCTAAGCAAGATTAGTATTTTCAGATGATAGACAGCAGGAAAAATGACAATATAGTATTTATCATCTCATTATATTACTGTAAGTTTAGTCTATCTGCAGAAATTCACACATCTCATTATATTGCTTATGGTCAGTTTATAAACACTTCCAGTTTATGCATAAAGTATTCCTTCTGTTAAATGGACATTTACATTTCTAAATTTTATACAGACCATTTTTTGCCTCAGCTTTTATTAAAGAGTTCAATGGAGGCAAAAAATATGCTGTAATAATTTCAGCAGAAAATATTAATATACCATATTGAGCAAGTGGCACAAAATGGTTTTTTTTACAAATTTAATCATTTTAATCCAATTTTGAAAGATTTTAATAAAATCTTATGGGTTTGCAATACCCCATTAATTGTCTCCTGTAAATATATTTTATATAACAAATATATTTCCTATTGGAGTGCATTTTGATTATGGTTTGGATGATGAATTTCATCAGAAGCAAATTTGCTTGCAAGATTATGTAATAGTTTAATAACTCATTCTACATTTCACTCAAAAAATGGGCTATAAATTGTGCTGGCACCCTTTTAAGAAATGCTTTAAAACTTGCATTTACATTTGACATGGCTTGTCCTTGACTTACAAGTTTGTTTTAGTGACTGTTCAAAGTTACAACGGCATTGAAAAATGTGACTTATGGCCATTTTTCACAGTTACTACCTTTGTAGGATCCTTGTGATCATGTGATCAAAATTCAGATGCTCTGCCACTGGCTCATATTTGTGACCGTTGTTGTGTCCCAGGTTCATGTGATCACCTTTTGTGACCTTCTGATAATCAAAGTCAATGGGGAAACCAGGTTCACTTAACAACCAGATTACTAACTTATCAACTGCAGTGACTCACTTAACAAGTGTGGCAAGAAAGTTAACAAGTGTGGCAAGAAAGTTTGTAAAATGGGGCAAAACTCACTTAACAAATGTCTCACTTAACAGCAGAAATTTGGCCAATTGTGATCGTAAGTCAAGGATTACTTGTATATCACTCGGATAATAATAATATCATTAGACATCAGGTAAATGTAATATTTGGGTAAATTAATCTACCAAATGCCCACTTAAAAAGAAGTTAAAGCAGCAGGATAAGGGAAAACCCAATACTTTGGAAACTACTATTAGTTAAGAACCATTGTTTGCTTTGATGAAAGACAGCTTTATGGTCTCCATAGATACATTTTTTTACAATTTTAGCAATTGGGCACAAGCAACCATGACAAAAGAACTAGCTTTGCTTGCAGTAGTTATATTTTACATAGGGCAGCTGTTGTAATATAGTTCCTTGTGTAGGTGTGTGTCCTCCATGGCCTAGTTCATACTAGGGCTTGCAGAGTCACGCTGAACCACACAGGAGAAAACAAACTCCTAAAACCCCATAACATCTTGATAGTGCATAACATAACATTCTGAGATGTGCCCTACCATTGACGTCCAGGATTTGACCATATATAGACTGAGCAGTAGATTAGAAATTGTACTTTTACAGGCTGTTTTTACCACATGCTATTGCTCCTCCTGCCTTTGTCCTATCTCAATAAAAGGGGCTCTCAGACCCCCAATCTGGGTCGTCGCTCCATCCCGAGAAAGGTTGTCTCCTGTCTTTTCTCCACATTGGCCTCATGGACGAACCACGGGAACGTTACAGGCAGCCATAAACGAGAACAGTGGCTCTTGTGTTATGACTTACTCAAAATAAAAATCAGTGAAATGACTGCTTTTCCATTAAACTGCATGTAGAGAAGAAGGGAAGAAGTTGATTTATGCACTTCCAAGATTGTTGAAAGCCAAAGGTTTATTGAACCTCTCATCAGGTCTCTGTTCAATAAAGGCAAGTATCCTGTGACAAAACTGAAGCTTTTGCTCGAGTCTATCCCATATTGATGAAAAGCAGGGATAAAGTAAGAGAAGTACAATGAATCAGGGGTCGTTGGTACTCTCTAAGCTTCGTTGTTTTCTTGCAGATGTTTTCTTGCAGATGTTTCATTACCCAAACTAGGTAACATCATTAGTGGAGCAATAATGATGTTATCTAATTTGGGTAATGCAACATCTGCAAGAAAACAACCAAGCTCAGAGAACACCAAGGACCCTTCATGTCAACCCTGAGCTACAAATATTCTCCTTTGTTGGTACAATGAATCAGCCCAATTTTGCCTTTTTGTTTATGTATTACATCCTGTTCTATTTCCTAATACACTAAATCACATAAGTTGATTTTTGAATCCATCAACAAAGTAAATCTTTGCAGCCCTCAAATGGATATGTCAATACACAAACTATCATTCACCAGCTTCCCACACTGAATACCTTACAAAAGTATTGAATTACAATTTCTAGGCTATTTGATAATGATAGGTCATAACACTTCCGGAGAGCACTAAGTTGGGAAACACTATGCAAAATATTTCTCTTTTACAAAGGTTAGAAAGCATTTTAACATAACCCTCATGGCCACAGTCTGAATTGTTTTATGAACAGGCAAACCACAAACTCATCCCTTAGTTTTCTAGATAACATATGTCCTACTTGGTCTATCTCCATCTCTCAAATATTTATTCATCTTTTTGTAACACAAATGTCAACAAACCTCCACGGCTGATTACTCAATTTTGCATTTGATGTATAAATTCCATGACCATATTACAACACTCCTGAAATGCATTTGTGAACTTCAAAAAGAACAAAAACAAAATTAAAAATAAGGAAATACTATATTTGCATACAAGAATAGTAGTACTACTCTCAGTTTGTTTGAGATTTTGCTTAATAACAAAAAGACAAATTGCTTGTAAAAGGTTCTGGGGATAAGGTTCATTAGAATTCCTAACATTGAGCCAGTATTAAAGCAGGCTGACATATCAACGTATCTCTTGTATTACTGGTAGCAGTGTTGAAGGGTATTCATTTAATATACAAGCAAAGCAATCCAGACATCAGAACATAAGCAACTTTATCACAGCAATAGATCTGGCAGGACAAGAGGTTTACTCATTGTGTCTGCTGAAGGGTTTCATCTGATGGGATGCAGGAGATAAGCCTTTTCTGGCACCCTGAAATGAGGTTAGTCCAAAATCTACTGACCTTCTGGAAATCTCTTTAAAACATGATTTTTCCAGTAGGCTCCCATGGAAAAAGAGATTATGAAGGATTGTTATATACAACTGCAACTGAAACCAGAATTCCCCTTGTTAGGCAAGGCGGTTGCTAAGTGAATCTACACTCAATTGTATCAATTTTATTTATTTTTTGCCATGGTTAAGCAAATCGCTACAGTTGCATTGTGTGGCTATTAAATGAATCTGGCATCTCCCACTAACCTTGCTGGTCAGAAGCCAGTTGGAAAAATTGCAAATAGTGATCATATAACCCCAGGATGCTGCACCTATCATAAATAAATGCTGGTTGTCAATCTCCTTAATTTTGATCACATGACGATAGGGATTCTACAAAGGTTGTAAAGCATGAAGACCCATCATAAGTCATTTCTTATGATGATGATGATCAGCCTTTGTAACATTAAACAATGAAAGGTTGCAGCTCAAGGACTATGTAGGATTTGGTCCATTCTACCATGGTCTTATTTATATTATATGCTTACCTGTTTTTAATGGATGCTTTAGACTTTTTAACTGTTTGTTTCATTGCATGCTTGCAGAGTCATGTTTGTGAGATGAGGCAGTATATAGATTTGATAATTAATAGACTATGGGGCAAAAATTAACAAGCAACATTTGCTTCCTCTTCTTGCAAGTAAAATTTTAGACTTGTTTAATTAACTTACTTTTTTCTCAGTTGGAAGGCAGGGAGAGATTCTCAATACAGTACCACCTCTAACAATATGCCATATGTCAATCCTATTATTTAGGAATTCATGAATGAAATAAAACAAGCAATCTCATCTTTCTGCTCAAGTGACAGATTGTTCTACAGAAGGAAGAAAATCCAATGCCAGTTTGGTTTTCTGAGCTTTGAAATTTCTGACCCAGTGGACTATAGGTCTAAACTTTAGCTTTTGATTTTTTGACATTTCAACAGGGCATTTGGAAAGGACTGAAAGTTGAGTTTTGCTTCACCAAACTAAAAATGTATGTCCAGTGGGAGGTAAGTAAAGTTATCCATTTACAGGAAAATGATTTTCAAACATTGGAATCTATCTTCCTTTGCACAGTAAGAGCTGAGGTGGCACAATGATTAGAATGCAGTAGTGCAGATTACTTCTGCTGACTGCAATTTGGCAGTTCGAATCTCACCAGGCTCAAAGTTGAGTCAGCCTTCCATCCTTCCCAGATAGGTAAAATGAGGACCCAGATTGTTGGAGGCAATATGCTGACTCTGTAAATAGCTTAGAGAGTGCTGTAAAGCACTAAGTCTAAATTGTACTGCTATCTTCCTGGGATTGTCTTTCCTGGATTAAAAGACAGCCACACTTGTCAAAGGCTGTCTGATTGTAGTACCATAAAGCAATCTTCTGCCTCTTATAAATGAAAACATATTAGAAAGGATATTGAAAATTGCTGATGCAATGCACTGGTTCATTCATCCTGAAGAGCTACAACAAATCATTGCAACATTTAAGCTTTTGCACTGATTCCCCCAGAGGTCCTAATTGTAAGGTCACTGGATCTGATCAGATGGCTGCACCTGGTTGATCTTGTATAGAACTGGAAACTAAGCAGGACTGGATGGATCTTGCAGATAACCATAGAGTTGTAGACCAGACTGAATTCAAAAGCACATCTAGGAAAGACACTGACAAATCATTTCCACACTGTTGTCAAAAAAAAATACATGGATACATTCATGAAGTTGCAAGAGGCTGATTTGAAAATTGTATTTTCAAATACAGGTAGTCCTCGATTTATTGGTAGTTCATTTGTGACTATTCAAAGTTACAGCAGTACTGAAAAAAGTGACTTATGACCATTTTTCACACTTATGACTATTGCAGCATCCCCATGGTTACGTGATCAGCTGCTTGGCAACTGACTCATATTTATGACGGTTGCAGTGTCCTGGGATCATGTTATCTCCTTTTGTGACCTTCTGATAAGCAAAGTCAATGGAGAAGCCAGATTCAATTAACAACAATGTTACTGATTTAACAACTACGGTATTTCACGTAACAATTTTGGCAAGAAAGGCCATAAAAAGGAACAAAACTTAGCTGTTTCACTTAGCAACAGACATTTTGGGCTCAATTGTATTTCTAAGTGGAGGACTACCTGTGTCTCAAAGAATATCACATACGGTAGAAGGTCAAGACTTACTTTTGTCCTCCCAGTTTATAGAACATGTGATGAGATACTTAATTCCCAAGAGGGTCTATGAATCCAAGTATAAATCTTAAAAAAAAATAGTTACCCAATAAACTACAAGAAAGATGGGAGTGTCATTCCTCATTGGCTGCATGTAAGTAGAGGTTAAATACTCATCTGCTCTGGGATGCTTTTATTTGGATTCCTTCATTGAACAAGGAATTAAACACAACAGTCTACACACTGGCCATTAAAATATCTTAGACTGCTCCATGCCTTCCTTCCCAACACCAATCTGGTCATTCAACTCCCACAACTCACAATTGCCTACATTTTAAATCCTAATTGAAGTATACTGTTCCAAAATATTTCAGTGGGTCCCAAAGCAAAGCTTGTGGTTGGAACACATCTCTAATTCCTATCCTAAGCTCCTTTGGAGAATGCGAACATCTACTAAACATATAAGTACATGTGACATAAAGCCTGTTACTTCTATTTGAAGGCTTTGTTTTTAACATAGGCCAATGCTAGAGAGTTTTTGGGAGGAAGAAAGCTAATAGTTTTCTTCCCAACATGCTGCCAGCAAATATTCTCCACACATGGCCAAAAGTGTCAGCTGAGAACAGAAACTTCAACCAAAATCAAGATTCACAGAAATAATTGAATCTATGATATCCTTGTCTTAACTGGGAGCTCCCCAGATTCAGAGCTTCAATTTTTTGGAGCTCTCATCAATAGCTACACCGAATAGGGAATTCAGGGAGAGCATCCAGATTGGAGGCAATTATCTATGCACTTATCAAGAACAGACTTACTGAAATCAGTGAGACATTAGACACAACCAAGATAGATACACTAGAATGAAAGAAGTATGGTTCAATATAACCATATGAAACAGTCTCTGCATTCACTGTTCTAATTAAATAAGCATACACAGAAAATTTACTAGACTTCCTGCATATGTGGTAGCTTATACAAACTATACTTTTAAATATTGCATTGCTGGGTATTCAAGATCTTTCACACCCAGAAAACCAGTCACTGTAGCTGTCCTTATTTTTTTTTTACTTAAATCAAAGTTAGCTTTCCTATGTCGCCCTGTTAGTTTAATGAAACTGACATAACAGGCTGTAAATAAAGGCTGAATTTCCAAGTCACTTGTCTTGAATTAACACAACCCCTGTCATTTATGGGATATTCTACAAACTGTAATTAAAGCACATCTGCCTTAGATTATCTGCAAACTAAGTCTGAATGTAACTGTATTTTATAAAAAGGGAAAAGTTATTGCAGCTTTCAAGATGCAACTCTTACATATATTTTACAATAAAGGACAATTAACTACCAAATCCCAAGTCATGGAGGGAGAAAACGTTAGTAGAAGAGCTAAGACTTTCTTATGTACACATCTTGGAGTAAAATCAAGAATATGCTAAGAAATGACATCAACTTAAAATCTGCTTTTGATCTAGGAAGACTAGTATGACTGATCTAGCAAGAAAACGGAAATTGGCTGTATTTTCTTCTGTTTTCTTTGTTTCTTCTAATATCCAGCTATAGTACCTGTTTACAGAGTCCAATGAAGATGTCAGAGGACTACCTAAAGCCCAGGTATTTTGCTGAAAATAATGCTTCCATGAGCAAAAAGAAAGCCTAAAGCAAGTTTTCCACATTGATGCCTCTATAAAAACAGCCCTCTTGTCTGATTTACAAAATATTCCATAACTGTGGCAGTAAAGCACTAACATTCTACATTTGCTTAGTCTTTTATGTGCTATGGTATTAAATCACAAGTTAGTTTATCTTATCTGCATTTATTATATTATTACGCTCAGCAGCCTACTTATAATGAAACAAAATACTGTTGCTTGGGGGTTTAATAAACTGAACAGGAAAAGAAAAGTGAGAGGATTTCTCCGAAAAAGGACAACAGTTTTAAGATTCCTGTCCTAAAGACAAGATAGTACTGTATACACATTACAAAGTTTGTGAAAGGTTAATATCTCAAAGTTTTACATAGTTGTCTTTTTGAGGAATAGCAACATATATAAGAGCAGTCCAGTAATTACTAATTTAAATTTTCATAAGGAACTATAATTGTTTTAAATATGACATTATGCAGATGGCTTATTAAATTCTTGATCAAAGTTTTTTACATAACCCTCTAATTCACAGTAAAGTCAGTTTTAGAGCCTACATAGTCTCTTTGTATAATACTGAAAAATATGTTGAATTTTGCCATAGTATGAGAGTGTATATCACACATCACATAAACTACTGTCAACTTTCTGCAGAATACTCTCATTAATTAGACTTACCCAACTCATTAAACATAATTTATATAACTTGCAAAATACAAGATCATTGTGAATCCAATTCTCCAATTAATAGTGTATAATGCTGCTAACACTTAGCTCTATTAATTAGGAACAAAAGTCCACCAAGTGAAGTATGGTGTTGAACCAACTAAAACTAATCCTTGAGGAATGGTGCTTAACTTATTTGCAGTTGATATATTTGCAAAAGGGATTATGAAAACCTTTGCATATTTTCTGTGCTTAACTAAAGTACTCTCATCTCCCTTATTCCCAGTTTCTGATGTTTTAATGTATACAATCCCAGCTTAGTATGGAATGTTAGAAGTGATGTATGATACTTTTCTATTCACTTCAGGCAGCTGGTGAATAGGAAGGACTTATAAAATAAATAAATAAAGCTAACACAATGCAGTGATATGAAGCAGCATTCAGCAGATTAGAAAGAATATATGTTGGTACATTCAAATTATATGAACATACTCTTTCAAATCCATATGAATGTGAAATCTTGAATAGGCAAATTCCAAAATCAAATGGGCACAATCTTTTCATTTTGCAGTTATACATACACTATACATTGGTTATGTAAAAGTCCAGTGGCAGAGTAAGCAAATAGAAATTGTTCATGCCTTGATTCTAACTTGATCCTATAGAGAGAGGTCACTGAATTGTATGAATTTAAAGACTTTATAAGCCCATTCATGTCATTCTATAACTGATAATAAAAACAAGAGCAAAGTAAGCTAAACATACTACAATACAGTGCAATTCTGTAAGCAAAATGCATCCTTACTACAAAATAAGCATAGGGGGCATACTATTCATTGTAAATGCTTGGTGCCAATTACTTAATGCCTGTGGAAAAACAAAACAAAAAAAGCATCTCTAAGGTCCAACCAGAGGAGACTGACAACATAACCACGCCCAGTCCGTTGAATCTGGTGGGAGGTACAGAAACCACTGGAGATAGTCAGTCCTAAAAGTGACCTTGGACTCAACCCAGAAGACAATTGGAAGTAAGTGCAGCTTATAAAACTATTGTTTTACATGGGTGTACCAGGATGTGCCGAGAACTGCATGTCTTCTTCAGAAAGCTCTAACAACTGGCAAAGGTGGAAGGAAAAAGAAGAGGCTGACCAGCAGCAAAGTAGATAGATTCAGTTACAATGGTGACAACTACACTGTTGGAGAATGTAAAAGAACATGTTAGAGACCTATGATAATGGATAGTATATAACAGAATGGCGAACCTATTCAGCACCAAGTGCCTAAAATGGAGCATGTGCGTGCAACCCGGAAGAGGAGCTTCCCAGGGGGCATGTGCGTGCCATAAAATGAACTTCTGGTTTCTAGAACACGCATGTGCGCCGGCCAGCTAGTCTTCCGGTTACTGGCATGCATGCACATGCTCATGCTGAAAAATGGAAGACCAGCTCTTCCAGTTTCCACCACTGCTGCACACACAAAGACCAGCTGATCGTCACATGCACATGCCCGCCAGAAACCCGGAGGAGGAACGGGCAATGCTGTGCATGCCAGGCGACATTGTTCTGTGTGCCACTTCAGGCACACGCACCATAGGTTTGCTATCTTGGGTATATAATCTTGCCTAAATATGGTTCTTAAATTGAATGCTAATGATTAGTCACAAAGATATAACCAAGGTGATGATGGTAATTCCAAGTAATAACAGAAGACTTTCTATTAGTACTAGCACCATACAACGGTGATAGATCCATCCCTGATGCCATCTCCACACACAAGGGTGTACATATATCCTCACCCCACTGATAACAGTCCTCAGCTTATCCATGACTTCTGAAAAGCCTAGTAAAACTTAACAGATTTCTTTGGACTTCTATAGAGCAGAGGATGGAAACCTCAATATTTCACAAAACTCTTTCATAAGCAACTTTTTAGAGGCACCATTGCAAATGGCTCCCAAATCCTGATAACCTGACAAAATACATAGATTTCTCAGGCTGCTGCATTCAGAGGATATCAGCTGCTTTAAAAAATTGCTGAAATGTGCACACTTTTTTGTGAAGGAGTAAGGTTACCCAAATTGCCAATAACACTGCAGAATATTTCTTGGGAGAGAGGTGAAGTGAAGAAGTAATATCAGTCCACTCAACTCACACATATTAGATTACACTGACATTGCAAGGTAAGGTTAAAAATTGCAATAAATCTGCAACATAGGGGATCAGGTAACAAAAGTGCCAGTAAAAGTTGGGTAGGTTCTTATTTGTGAGAGGTTGTACTAGTGCTTCAACATCCAATTCCTGCCCAATGAGAACAAGTCACCTATATCCCATTGTTATATACTGTTTTATATAAATTTGTTTTGCAGTCATGTTTTATGATTCATTAAATGGGTATTACTTTTTCCACAACTATCCTGTCCTATTGTATGAACATGTATAGTCTACACTTCATGTTAACCTTGAACTAAGTTAAAACATCTGTACCTCCTCCCTAGTATGTTTCTATTCTGCTAAAACTAATCAATTTTACTACCAAGAGAGGGAGAAAGGAGATAATCTTGAAACTAAACTTTTTTTAAAAAAAGGGAGGGGGACCACAACATTCTTTCAAAAGGGCAAATAAGGAGAAAGGAATGGAAAGCATTAGTACAGCATGCATCCAAACAAAAATTGCTTTGGCTGCTAAGCAGGGACAACTGGAAAACCGTTTGATATTTTTTTTCTTATAACCCCCTGCAGAATATTTGCTTGGGGACTTGAGAATCTCCACAGACGTTTTGCTCTTGCAAAAAGTTATAGGAGTTTTTCACACGACCATTGCGGATACAGGTATGAGAAACCGTTCTAAGTAAAGGAAGTCTCGTTTCCTAATGTCCTATTTTTGCTCGCCGCCAGAAAAGTCCCATTCGGTGTGAAAACCGCTTCCTGCGGCTCTCTTCCTTCCCGCCGTCTTTCCTCGGGAGGCAGCACTTTCCTGAAAAGCCTCCCTCCGTGCCAAGCGCTTTCATCCGCCAGGCCGCCACGCGCCCAGCCCAGCCTTTTCTGGTCCTGGAGGAACCGGAGCGCTCTCGAGCGGCTCTGGCTTCGCCCGCTCGCCCCCCCCCCTCCCTCGGCTCGTAGCAGCCCCCCTGAACCAGGGTGACCTTGGCCCACGTTCCAGGCATTCCTGCGCCGGCTGCCTCCTCAGTGGAGGAGTTACTAGCGGTCATCAAGCATGAGCCCAGCTTTTCTTTCGGCGGGCCCCTTCCCCGCCCTCCTCCATTCCAGCGAGCGTACTGGCGGAGCCGCTGCTGGCCTCTCCTTACGCTGCGGGAGTAAACACGCCAAGAGGCTTGGAAGTACCGGCGGAAGGAAGCGCCTTTGGCCTTCTAAGGACACGCCACGGGCTCCGCATAGGTTGCGCCTCACCTTCCCGTGGCTACTTAAAAACTAAACGCGCGCCAAACGGACCGCCCGCCAAACGGTCCCCCCAAAAACCACCTCTCGGCGAGGGTTTCCCGCTTTCCCAACTGTTATGAAGCCGTCCCTTTCCCGAAGCGGCCGCCGGCCTTGGGCTTTCGGGAGCCTCTTCACGGGAAACGCCCGTAAACATTTCTTTTTCTTTTAAGCAACGGAACGAACGAATCTAAAGATGCGGTGGGGGGGGGGCGGGACGACGACGACACGCAAGATGCGTAATCGTTGCTCAAAGGTGCTCCACGGGTCGTAGGCAAAGACATTTCCTTGCAAGTTCCGGAAGACGCCACGTTTGGGGGGGGGGGGGCTCTGACGAAAACACGCCCCTCTCTCTCGCCCGCCCCTCTGAATGTTGGGCCGTCCTCCTCACCTCTTCTGGTGGTCCCACTCGGCCACGCCCCCTTGAGAATAACTTGATGCAACCCACCTGAACCTGTTTCGTGCACCTGCCCTTCGCCCCCCCCCCCATATACCAAGTTAACACTCTGGGTAGGGCAGACAGCTCTCCGCAGCGGCTCAAGGCAGAGGCAGGTTGCCCTTCAGTCCCTGCCACTGAGGCAGTGGCGGATTAAGGCTCACTGGTGCCCTAAGCACTGACCAATATTAGTGCCCCCCTTCTTTTTACATACTGTATAAATCTTCATTGGTTTTTCTTTCTTTCTCAACTTGATGGTGCCCTAAGCACGTGCTTAGTCTGCTTAATGGTTAATACACCACTGCACTGAGGCTGCCACTACACCTGGCTGGTAATAGGTTGCATTCAGGAACGTGACTAGCTCTGCCCTTTACTTTTCTCACAGCCTCGTGTTAGTCTCCTACTTCCCAGAACTAATGTCCCGAAACAAGCCCTCTCTGCAGTCCGCGGGTTTTGCAAATAGTGGTCTCGGAAGCCCCCGCTTGTCAGGCGCTCCGCTCCCTCCCAAATTCCCGGCCCCGTTACCCAACGTCTGCCCATTAAACTCTCCGTTTGTCGTACGCCTCGCTCCGTTTCCCCTCGGGAGGTTTCCCTTCCTTCCTTTCTGCCGGGACCTCGCGTTCCCCGGCAGCCGGTTATACTCCAGGCTCGACTCGGTTCCTTTTCTCTTTCCATGGCGAGCCCGAGCCGAAGCGAGCCGAGCCAGCGTTTCCGCCTCACCTCCGTGGGAGAGCCGAGGCTATCTCTCTGGGGGCGGCGAGCAGAAAACGGACTTACTTGACGGGGCCACGATGTGCTGGCTAGCCGACATCCCGCAAAGCGCGACGAGGCAGCAGCAGCTCCACATACACAGGGCTGCCCGAAGCGCTGGTCTTCTAGTACACATGGCTCGAAAAAGGCGGCCGGTCCCCGGACCGAAACAAGGGAAGGCAGCGGGCGGGGCAGTGAGGAGGGGGGGAAGCGTTCGTTGCAAAAGAACGGGGCGAGAAAAAGTTTCTCGAAGTTTTCACGGACGAGCAAGCTGAGAAACGGGGCGAGAGCCTCCGCGGGAAGAGCAGGGGAGACGCTAACTCCGCGCTCGCGCTCGAGACCCGCGCCTTAAGTGCGTGAGGAGAAATATGCAAATGAGGCTCCCCACCTATTGGCTCTTATCTTGCGCGTTCTTTGTGGAGGGAGGAGGGAGGGACCCTTGTAGCCCCTGGCATTGGAGCCGAGCCGGCTGGACGGACGGGCGGCAGTCCGTTTTCTTCTTCAGAGATGCCTTTCGCATCAAGCAGGAGCGGTTGAGCCGGCCCCGCGGTTCAGAAACTTGCGCGCGGAACAGAGTTCCACAAGAAAGTCCTTTCTCTTGTTAAAGCCACGGAGTTTGCCACACAACCTATTCTGGTGGTGGTGATGGATAGAAACGGTTCGATACAGTAACAGTAGTAAGGTACCTTGGAGGTCATCTAGTCCAACCCCTTGCTTACGCAGGAGACCTATACTAGGGATTCGAATCACCGAACTCTCGGCCTTTCTGATAGACAAGTGGGTCTTAGCCACTGAGCCACCACGGTGTTGCACAAAGCTGCCAGGGCAACCGGACCGGATCCGCCGGCATCGATTATGTCCTTGATCCCATAGTTTATGCGTGAAGCGGGGGTTGGGATCTAAGGCTGTAGAGGAGCGCAGGGCGGGAAGGCGCAGGCTTTGCCTTCGTCCGCTCCTCTTTAAAGAAGCTGCGTTTTGTTTTGTTTTTTGCCCCGAGTTCTCACAGGAGCCGCGCTAAATCCCGGAAACGCGTTAAAGAGGCGCCCGTAGTCCGCTCCCGCCTACTCCGAATCGCTTTTCCAGTTTCATACCCGAAACGTCCTCCCTGGCCTTTTGCCTTCGTGGGTTTAGGGGCGCTTGCTGCACGAAAGGTGTTCCCCACGGTTACAGCGTTACGGAGAGATAATGATGCGGGTGGATAGTCAGGCACGAATTGAAGGTGGATAAGGTGCTGCTCTTATTTATTTTGGTTTCCGGGGCTAATGTTCAAACAATAATCACCAATTCGTAGAACGGGAACAAGTTCATTTGTTTTGCATCTACTAATCAGTAACAGTCTTCAGTCTAGGACAGGAGTGTTCGACCTTGGCCCCTTTGAGACCCGTGGACTTCAACTCCCAGAAATCCACAGCCAGCGTGGGTAAGTGTCATGGCTGGTTGGCTGGGGATTCTGGGAATTGAAGTCCTTGAGTCTTAAAGTGGTCAAGGTTGGACATCCCTGGTCTAGCAGTTATCATCCACTCCCTGCCCAGCTCTGGAAAAAGCAATTTCCTACTAGTGATGAATAAACTTGCAAAGAATATCTATCTGCTCTGACATAAAATACTATTCCTATGTTATGTTTAATGTACTGGTTTCTAAACTTCAAAAAAAATAGGAGATTTAGAGTTCTGCTTTGCAATCAGTGCAACTGTTTCTTATTGGTGCTTGAGAAATATAAAGGTGAATCCCCAAGGAAGCTTTTCTGTGTAAACCCAATTCCATAAGGAGGGGATATGCAAGAGCCTAGGAAGATCTGCCAGATCAAAGTTCACAGAAGTTGTTTCATCACATCATTTGCCCCATTGCTTCTGTAACAGTTCCCTCCTATGTGCTACAATCTGGAATATGCAGTCTCCAGCCAGCCCCCATCTTCCTCACTTGAGAAATCGCACCCTCCCCTCTTTTTTCCCAGAATTCTTCGTATCCTTCCCAGTATTTTCTCTCTCCCTCTCTCTCTGATGCATTTGCTCCTAAAATTTTGTAAAGGGCAATTCGCTCTATAATCTCTATCCCAGGTCGTAGTAGCTTTGCTCCCCATTTGGAAAGTTTTCTTTAAAAAAAAAAAAAACAATCTCCGCACTCCAAAATGAGACGTATATACAGTTTCATCAGAAAGAGAATGCAATCACACTTTCCTTTGGGGAAAATGAATTTAATCAGAGCCAATCCAAGACCTTTGTTGCCTGGGGCAAAGGACAAGTATTGCCCTCTTATTATACATGTGGAAAATTAATTTAAACTGGCAGTTGGGGTTTTGTTTTTTCAACACCAACAATTTGGCAACATCTTCAGCTGAAGATGGCTGAGTCACTTTTTGGGATGCAGCAGGAAAGTTTGGCCTCCAGCTTCTCAGGGCACCTCTTTAGCATCTGATGCCTGAAGCAGTTCCCTTGTTTTACATGGTTGGGAAGAAATCTTTCCTCTGAGGTATTTTGGCAATTTCTTCAAACATATTTTTTTTAATTCCTCTGGTGTTATGTTGCTTAGCAACACAAACTAACTTTAAGTGAGATTAGTGGGTTCTGTTTTTATTTAATGATAATGTAAAATACAACTTTTTCCAGTGGATAATGAGGATGGCAAGGATATGTTGCAATATTCTCAAAGGGGAACCTTAATTGTAGAACTCAGAGTAGCCTGTTAAAACAAAAATTATCCATTAGTTTATGAAATATACTTGGCACCAGCATCTGCAGGGGGGGGGGACATGAAAACTCACCAGTAGCAGCAGAAGAAAATATCTGTAGCTCAGGATTGAACTGTGTCATCCTTGATGCTCTCTGAGCTTGGTAATTTTCTTGCAGAAGTTTCATTATCAAAATTATATCAACAGTGCTAGCCTTGATGATATTACACAGTTTGGTAATTAAACATCTACAAGAAAACCATCAAGCTCAGAAAGTACCAAATACCTAACACATGCATAAAGTGGTGGTTGCTTTGATGCTGCCATTTTTGGCCCCTGCCCCCCCCCCGGAAATCTTTGGTGGGATTCTTATCAAAAACTTAGGAAGCATCTACCTTTTGACATGTGTTAGTGCCCAAAATATGGGAAGTGCAGGGCAGGGTTCATGACCATCTTTAGTAGGGACTAAAGCTTAGCTTAGCTTGTCAATCAGAAATGTTGGCAGTTTGACGGTTTGAATCCCTAGTGCCATGTAACGGAGTGAGCTCCCATTACTTGTCCCAGCTTCTGCCAACCTAGCAGTTCAAAAGTACGTAAAAATGCAAGTAGAAAAATGGGGACCACTTTGGTGGGAAAGTAACAGAGCTCCATGTGCCTTCAGTGTTTAGTCATGCCGGCCACATGACCATGGAGACATCTTCAGACAGCGCTGGCTCTTCGGCTTAGAAACAGAGATGAGCACTGCCCCCTAGAGTCAGAAACAACTAGCAAGCATGTGAGGGGAAACCTTTACCATTACCTTATCCAAATTAACTAGAGTTACCCTTCCTTCCTTCCTTCCTTCCTTCCTTCCTTCCTTCCTTCCTTCCTTCCCACATTCTCTCTCCAGTTGGCTATTCCTCTATGTCCATCCTGGTTCTAGTTGGTGAGCTCTTTTGTTCAATAGTCTATTGCATGATTATTTATATTAAACTGAAGTCTGTACGTTAGGTTCACCTGTTCTACGTACCTATGGATTGCCAACTTTTATCATGTTGCTTAACTATTACAATAATATTGAAGCCTAGTATGCTTGAAAATGAAACAATATCCATCTATAAAATCCTTAATCTGATCTGATTTGGATCAGATACAAATTTCGCTCCCTCCGTCCATCCCTCCCTCCCTCAAATTGGACAACTCGTCATAACTAACTTGCCACAGCTTACTTGCCGTGGGACAATTCAACAATTCAAATTAATTATTTAAAACTTTTTTAATTTTTGGCATTCACATTTCATTTTGTCCCTCCCTTTGTTGTCTTCCTTAATGATTCTATTCCACCATTTCTTTGATAATAGTGTAACTCTTGTGCCATGACGAGTTAGCCATGGTGAGTTGTTCCAATGTCCCATGGTAACTTGGCCGCAGTGAGTTGGCTGTGGCAGTTGCCTGCGGTGAGTGGTCCTATACCAGGGGTGTCAAACTTGCAGTGTCATGGGGACGTTGTGACGTATCTGGACTTTTTCCCCCTTCGCTAAACCAGATGGGAGTAGGGCCAGCACGTGACGCATCTGACCGGTGGACCAGGAGGTTGACACCCCTGCACTAGCCCCTCCCTCCCTCCTTCCTCCTTGAGTGCAACATTTCATCTTTATACTCCTATCTCATCAAATAGAACATAAATCTCATCATTAATGCAGTCACATCCATTAGCCAATCTCTTAAACTCTTTTAGCCACTAGTATTTTCCAAGAAACAACCTTATTGTCAAATTTAACAGAACAGCAATTAGCTTATCACTTGATCAAACTACATATGTTTGTGTGGGTGTATGTCTATGTATATAAAGTACTTATATCTAGAGTACTTTATACATCCTATGTAGGCTTAGTGCATATAATCTATATCAGAGGTGGGTTGCTCCCTGTTCGGCCGAACAGGTAGTGCCACAGTCCTGGGTCACAGAACCGGCAGTAACCCAGGACAGCCATGCCCCCAAACTGGTTGCCCAGTTCCCTGGTTTAGTAGTGAGCTGGTACACGCAAGCACAAAGAACAATTTACATTGAACTGTCCATGTGAACCGGTAGTAAAACTGGCAACAACTGATCTATATAGACCTCTGATCTATATCAATATCATGTAGATAGGTGTCATCGCTTGATTAGTTACCGGTACAGATTTAAGTTTATTGTTCCTGCCAGGTCGCTAAATGCTAAATGCCAGGTCTGTGGTTTACAAGGCTCCCCTCGTCCGGGACTTAATTTTAGACGAGGGGGCAGACCTGACATGTATTACTGAAACCTGGCTGGGCCCGGAGGGAGGAGCCCCCCTCACCGAGATGTGCCCAAAGAGTTTTCAGGTGCTTCACCAGCCGCGACCCCAGAGAAGGGGTGGGGGAGTGGCCGTGGTTATCCGAGAGTCTTTAGTTCCTCGTAGGATCCCTGCTCCAGAGCTTGTCGGGTGTGAGTCCTTGCTGGTGAGGTTGGACCCTGGGGGTCAAGTGGGCTTGCTGCTAACATACCTGCCTCCCAACAGCGTTGCAGCAGCTCTCCCCTCACTCCTCAAGTCAGTAGCCGAGCTGGCAGTTGAGTTCCCCAGGCTTATGGTGCTGGGGGATTTCAACTTGCCTTTGCTCGGCAAGCACTCTGATGGGGTGCAGGAGTTCATGGCTTCCATGACAGCCATGGGCTTGACCCAAGTAATTCGGGATCCGACTCACTCGGCGGGTCACACACTTGACCTCGTATTCCTCTCGGAGCAGTGGAGTTGCGATCTTGGTCTGAGGGGTATTGAGATCTTGCCCCTGTCGTGGTTGGACCACTGCCTACTGAGGCTTGACTTTCGGAAGCTGATCCCCCACTGTAGGGAGGAGGAACCGATTAGGTGGTTCCACCCCAGGCGTGTTATGAACCCTATGGGCTTTCAGATGGCGCTTGGTGTTATACCTGATACTCTCGCCTGCGATTCGGTTGGGATGCTGGTCGCTGCTTGGAACTCGGTGGCGGCAGGGGCCCTTAACTGGATTGCGCCTTTACGGCCGATCCGAGGCAGTGGATCCAGGAGGGCTCCTTGGTTTACTGAGGAACTCCGGGAGATGAAGCGCCAAAAGAGATGCCCAGAGCGCCGCTGGAGATCCAGTAAGTCCGAGTCAGACCGAGCACTATTAAAATCCTGCATCAGAGCCTACCTCCAGGCAATTCGGACGTCAAAAAGAACTCACATTGCCGCTCTGATAGCTTCCGCTATTGCCGCCTTGTTTAGGATAGCCCGTTCCCTCCTTAAAGGGAGGGATTCGGGCACTCCTTTACAAGTTAAGGCTGAGGAGTTCGTCCAATTTCTCGTGGATAAAGTCGCTCGGCTTCGGGCAAACCTGGACTCCAATTGCGCAGAGCCAGCCGAGGTCTTGAGGGGAGGGTCTTGAGTGACATCGTTGGATTGATTTCCAGTCTGTTACTCCTGAGGAAGTGGACAAGGCCATCGGAGCAGTGACTGCCTCCACATGTGTACTGGACCTGTGTCCCTCCTGGCTGGTCGCGAACAGCAGGGAGGTGACACGGGGCTGGATCCAGGCGATAGTGATCGCGTCTCTCCGGGAAGGGTCCTTTCCCCCCCCTGTTAAAGGAGGCGGTGGTGAGACCCCTACTGAAGATACCGTCCTTGGATCCAGCCGTTTTAAATAACTACCGTCCAGTCTCCAACCTCCCCTTTGTTGGGAAGGTTGTTGAGAAAGTGGTGACCTCTCAGCTCTGGCGGTCCTTGGAAGAAGCTGATTATCTAGACGCCTTCCAATCTAGTTTCAGGCCTGGCTACAGCACGGAAACTGCTTTGGTCGCACTGACCGATGATCTCTGGAGAGCCAGAGACGGGGGCCAGGCCTCCGTTCTGGTGCTCCTGCACCTCTCAGTGGCCTTCGATACCATCGACCATGGTATACTTCTGCGGCAGTTGTGAGAGGTGGGGGTGGGAGGCACCATTTTTCGGTGGTTCTCCTCCTACCTCTCGGGCAGGTCGCAGTCGGTGTTGGTTGGAGGACAGAGGTCGACCCCTAGGCCCCTTAACTATGGGGTGCCGCAGGGGTCGGTCCTATCCCCCCTCCTGTTTAACATTTACATGAAGCCACTGGGAGAGATCATCCGACGGCACGGGATAAAATACCACCAGTATGCGGACGATACTCAATTGTATCTGTCCGCCCCGTGCCAGCTCAGTGAAGCAGTTGACGTGATGTGTCAGTGCTTGGAGGATGTGAGGGTCTGGATGGGGGTTAACAAGCTGGCTCTCAATCCTGACAAGACCGAGTGGCTTGTGTTTTTTCCTCCCACAAATTGGCAAGGTATTCCATCTCTCAGGCTGGGGGGTGAAATTATACGCCCCTCAGATAGGGTTCGCAATTTGGGAGTCCTCCTGGACCCACAGCTGACTTTAGATCACCATTTGTCGGCTGTGACCAGGGGGGCATTTGCCCAGGTTCGCCTGGTGCACCAATTGCGTCCCTACCTGAACCAGGAGGATCTTACAACAGTCACTCATGCCCTTGTGACCTCAAGACTGGACTACTGCAATGCGCTGTACATGGGGCAGCCCTTGAAGAGTGTTCAGAGACTTCAGCTGGTCCAGAATGCAGCCGCGCGAGCGATTGTGGGTGCGCCACGGTACACCCACATCACATCTATCCTCCGCGAGCTGCACTGGGTGCCTATTGGTCTCCGGATACGCTTCAAGATGCTAGTTATTACTTATAAAGCCCTACATGGTATTGGACCTGGGTACCTGAGAGACCGCCTCCTGCCAATTACCTCCCATAGACACTTTAGATCCCACAGATTAGGCCTCCTCCGAATTCCATCTGCCGGCCAATGCCGGCTGTCGACCACCCGGAGGAGGGCCTTCTCTGTGGCTGCTCTGGCCCTTTGGAACGAGCTCCCCGTGGAGATTCGGACCCTCGCCACCCTTCAGGCCTTCCAGACAGCCGTTAAGGCCCCAGCAAGCCTGGGGTTGAGTTCCCCCCCCTACTCGAATTTGCTGTGCTTGCTGTGTTTTTTTTTATTGTTGTATCACTGTCCTGTTTGTCTTACTTTCTGTATTTGTTTTCCCCTTCCCCTGGTTTTTGTTCAGCCGCCCTGAGTCCCTTCGGGGAATAGGGCGGCTTAAAAATCGAATAAATACCAAATACCAAATACCAAATACCTTCCCGCCTTGAATTCTGCACTCCAAACCTTAGGCTTCTTCCTCTGCTGAACAATTATTGTTCAAGCAACTTAACAGAATACTGAAATTGGGTTGCTGAGCTCAGTTTTAACTAATGACTAAAAGATAAGTAACAAACAGCTTTCTCTCAGATGATCCATGAATTTGCTAGCTGCTAGTCCTATGTCAGAGCTGGGCAACCTGAAATCTGTCCGATACCCCACAATCCCCTCTTGTAGCCCCGGAATACAGAGATGGGAGGAAAGAACAGGGGGGTTGTTACATTTGGGAGGTTATAGCCTTTTGTTAAAATGTTTGATGCTTTGTTGTAAACTGCCCAGTGTAATTGAGATTCAGGGGGCATACAACTTTAATAGTGCCCTGCACTTCCCAGATTTCAGCCACTGTCACATGTCAAAAGGTAGATGCTTCCTAACTTTTTGATAAGAATTCCACCAAAACATTTGGGGTGAGTGGGTGGGAGCAGGGACCAAAAATTATTCTATTACACTATCAAAGCAACCACCTCTTTGTGCATGTGTTTGGCATGGATGCATGTACAAAACAATTGAGTCTCTGGTGTTCTTGGTGCTCTCTTAGTAGTATAGTAATTCTGGAGGGTGGAGAGAGAAAAGTGCCACAGCATCCTGGTCACACCACAGGAGTGATGAAACTAAGGTAGGATTGCAAATGTTGCAACTCTGTTCTTCATAAGGTATTCTGAGTGTGAGAGATTTTGAGGAAACGTAAGAACAGGTGGGCTTATACCTTGTTACCTGGTAGCATTTTTCATTCTCAACTAACTTGGTTTTAGACAAATTAGAAGAGGGGTGTCAAACTCAAGACCCGTGGGCCGGATCCGGTGCTTAGACCTGGCCCATGGGGCTGCCATGGAAACAGTGAAGGACTGGCCTGTAGTGCTTTTCCCAGCCCGCGGCCCTCCCTAGCTATGGTTTTGCTGGCAGAGTGTTGCAGGAGGCTGTCACAGCCGAAAATGGAGCTCAGGAGCCCATTTTTGCTGGCAGAGCGCTCAGGCCGCCACAGGCGCCCCCGACACAAGTGATGTCAAGTTGGTCATGCCCCCAGCCATGCCGCACTCCCCCCCCACCCAAGAGCAAGGACAACCCTGATGCAGTCTTCAATGTAATCGAGTTTGACACTCCTGAATTAGAAGAAAGAGAAAGTAAACGTACTAGCTTTTCTGAATCAGCCATTAAAGATTTTTCTCACATTTTTGCTTTAGTTTCCTCTCCCCCCCACCTTTTCATCACCTGTGACTCCCCTTTTCATCACCTGTGACTCTGTTGAAAACAGAGTGTTCATCTCTGGTTCAGGGGTGGGTTCCGGATTCTTTTACTGCCAGTTCGCTCAGGGATGCGCTTCAGGCATGCGGGCGTTTGATGCGTGCTATGCGCGCATACACAGTAGTGAAAAATTGCTTTTGCACATGCGCAGAAGCAAAAAACAAGATGGCAGCGCTTATGGTGCAGTCAATATAAACAGTTCAGGAGCGTGGGCAGCCAAGTTACTACCTACTCGGCTGAACTGGGCCAAACCAGTAGTTACCCACCTCTTCTCTGGTTGCTCACCTCTGCCTGGACACTTTCAAGATTCTGATACTGAAATTCAGCAACAACATGAAAGGTTGATTCTTTTGTGGGTGAAGTTGTTTATGGTTAACACATCTATTTTGAATAACCTTCCCTAGCTTCCACCCCCTCTCCAAATTATACATGTATTCTTTCTGGGTACAATTATCAAAGTTAAGCACTTTGAAGTTTTGTTGGTTTGAAATGGAAAAGCTAAGATTCAGGAATGGATACAGTTTTGCACAAAGGCTATTTTCTTCATTTAGGTTCCAGGGTTTAATGCAATCTAACATTTAACCGAGTGTATTTAGGTCATCTTATAAATAAAACTATTTGCAATCTGATTGCAATTATGAGCAACAAAAAAAATTAAAAAATGCAAATTCTTAGAAATACTGGAAGACTTGCGGTGCCAGAACAAACCTCTTGAACTAATGTGGTATGTATTGTGTACTTTTCCTATAAACTGGACTTTTCCTATAAACTAAGAGAAAATGATTGATTTATGGTGCTTATTCCCTCTAAGAATTTGCATGTTTCCCTTTGGTTTATTTGAGGAATGCATATATTTTGCCTGCTTTGGAATTGTCTATGCAAATCCAGTCACAATAAAGGAAAATATTGGACATATCAGGGGGGGCTGGGATGAATAATCTCTGCTCAGCCAAATATACCTCAGAAGATTTCTTTGAAGATGGAACAGAAATTCACCAGACCCCCTTAAAATCCTTGAGAGATTGACAGCCTGGTATTATATTTGCAGAGTTTAATCAGCCTTGAGCTCCAATGTGGGTTTTTGTCCTGATGCAAATAATGGGAGTTGGGGAGATGCTGAATTGGTTTGAGATTAGTGTGTGTGTGTTTGTGTGTGTGTGTGTGTGTGTGTGTGTCACAGAGACTCTTAGTCCTTATACAAAATCAGGAGGAGTCTAGTACCACTTTTCCTTATGAATGCATTTTATTAAAAGACATAGACTTTCATTAAATGCATGTAATTAAATGCATATAATGCACACTTAAAGTCATTTATTTAATAAAAGTGTATGTCTTTTAATAACATTCAGTAATTGGAAAATACACTTACCAGATTCCTTCTGATTTGCAGTTACTATAGACCAGGGGTCAGCAAATTGTGGCTCTGGAGCCGCATGTGGCTCTTTCCTCCCTCTGCTGCGGCTCCGTCACTGGTCGGTGCCACAATTTTGAGAGGAGCTTCCGGGGGGGAGCACAGTGTGCCAGGAGAAAACTCTATGGCAAGGAGAGGGTTTTCCAGTTGTCTCCACAATTGATAGGGCTTTCGGTTATGACAGGTAGAGGAAAAAGTATGCTGGACTAGGAGGAAACTCTATAGTGGAGGAACTGAACTTCCGGTCAG
The DNA here is from genome assembly GCF_051295495.1 of Thamnophis sirtalis. Classification (NCBI taxonomy): domain Eukaryota; kingdom Metazoa; phylum Chordata; class Lepidosauria; order Squamata; family Natricidae; genus Thamnophis; species Thamnophis sirtalis. Next base: position 96,032,597 of record NW_028261385.1, on the reverse strand, counting down.
CTCCAGAATTGAACAGGGGGCTTCCGGTTAGGACTTTATGGCTCACAGTGTTTTCTTTTCTGTGGGAAACAGGTCTAAATGGCTCTTTGAGTGTTTAAGTTTACCGACACCTGCTATAAACTAACACAGTGTTCCTTTTGCCTGATCCCTATTAGGTAAGGGATCATAGACCATGGACTTCTTACCAGCTCACCACTGTCTAAGAGCATTGATACAAGCTCAGACGATGAACAATTTGGGTGCCAACTGAAAAATCTGCTAAATGCTTCACTCACGTCACGAACATATCCTTGGGTCTGAATAAACACAGCCGCAGTGATTTTCCCTGCTGTGGCAATTTCCCCTTCCGCGCCAATTTTATTGTGTGCGCACGCATGCACAGTTTGTCTTGCTTCTGGTCATGACCAAATCGGGTGCTGACCAAAGTCCTGGAACCAATTACGGTCAGCACCCAAAGTCCCACAGTATAACTTGAAGGATTGCATCATCTCTTATTTATCCCTTAATCCTGCACAATTTGCAAAATCATAATATGTCTGGACTCATAATTATTTGAGCCCAAGTAAAGAGATACACAATTCTAACTTGGGGAAGTAATAGGCACCGAGTCCCTTCGATAAATTGGGACCAACTAAGAAATAGACACAAAACTCCATGACACATTTACTAAACCCATTGTGTTGTGCCTAGTTTAGAGAGTAGTTTTCTGTGTTAAAAACATACAGTAAAACATACAATTAGAAAGAGAGATTACAAACTTCATGAACTCTTCAAGAGCAACTCAAACTGTCAATTTGTCTGAATGCCTATATCATGCTTAGCAACTCTTTTGTGAAAGACATCTATCATCAGGTAATCATTGCTCTTGGCATCTCTTGTTATTTCATTTCTCACTGAACGTGTAAACTGCCTCAAACCATCATCATCTTCTATACGTCTGACAAGATGGAATAAAGGCTTAATAATAGTCTCTTAGGTCCACAAGACTCCCTGTTGCTTTTGCTGTGACAGACTTGCTCCTCTGGCGACTGCTTTGTGTTGTGATCCATAGTGTGGGATTTTTGGAATGTATATTTCCACCCAGTCCATAGGAGGGCAGGAAATGAAGTAATGGGATTTAAATTGCAGGAAGGAATTGTTAGATAAAAACACAGAGGAGAACATCCTTAGCTATTGCATGTACTCTGTAATAAAGAGCCATCCTTGGAAAAAATTGCTATGCTTTCTCCGAGATCGTCCTAGGTAGTCTGGACATGAAACTACCAACATTTGCTTGAAAGATTTAGTAACTCAGGTCCTTCCAAAGAGTGGAGATTCTGTCATGTCCATGTATGAATATACAAGTCATGAACTAAGATAAAGGTAAAGGTTCCCTTCGCACATATGTGCTAGTTGTTCCTGACTCTAGGGGGCGGTGCTCATTTTCGTTTCAAAGCTAAAGAGCCAGAGCTGTCCGAAGACGTCTCTGTGGTCATGTGGCTGGCATGACTAAATGCCGAAGATACACGAGACACTATTACGTTCCAACCAAAGGTGGTTCCTATTTTTCTACTTGCATTTTACATGCTTTCAAACTGCTAGGTAGGCAGAAGCTGGGACAAGTAATGGGAGCTCAATCTGTTATGCAACACTAGCGATTCTGATCAACAAGCTCAGCGTCTTAGTCACTGATCCACCGCATCCCTTATGTCATGAACTAAATATAGTATATTTTTCAAGGTTTTTATGCAGCGAGAAAGCAAACACATTGCATTTTTTTCCAGACATTTTTCCAGGTAAGTAAAACCTAATGAGAGAAACTTCAACCAAGTTACTATTTTTCCTCCTGATCTTCAGAGGAAAAAGAGAATATCTTCTTAGCAGAACCAAGGCATAATCACATGGCTGGTAGCTGAACATTTTGAGGATCATGATTGGATGAAGGAATAACTAATGGTTTGTATTTGCCAACATATTTTTTAATTATACAGCTGAACTTTCAAATGATTGATGACAAACAAAGCCACATCACATGGGCAGACCTTCCCATAACATGTTTACACCAAATCACTGTGGCATCTTAAGGAGGAAATATAGATTATTTAAAATTACTTAGATTAATGTAGACACCACCCAACTCCAATCAACGCTGAGGCATACAGTAAAGCCAATATAATTAAACAGAATGCAATCATTATAACAAAAAAGATAATATGACAGAATGCAAACAGCAATAAGAGCACTGCCATTATGAACTGATGCAAGATTGATCTGTATTAGTTGTTGGCAAAAAATATTCAGATTTTAATCAGGAATATTTGTATCAATTTCAAACTGATTTGTATAAAAGGGCAGTTTCAGAAGTGTTTGGAGCATTTCAATCTCCTAAGTATAAATAAATTAACAAATCAAATTATACTAGGAAACAAATAAAACAATATAAAATTTAAACATATAACCATGTTGCTTGTATCTTTAAAATTTACATTGTTTTATTTGTTTCCTAGTATAATATGATTGCTTATTAGTAATATATGGCTATCACTAAGTGCTGTATCTTATGATTCTTGATGAATGTATTCTATTTTATTTTTCTTTATGTACATTGAGAGCATATGCACCAAAGACAAATCCCTTGTGGGTCCAATCACCCTTGGCCAATAAAGAATTTTATTCTAGTCTAATCTAAATATGTACATTTATTTATTCAATTCAGTCTTTCAACTGGTAAGCCCAGTTTACAGTGAAGCCATAGTGAGTTCTTATGTATCCATGTTCTTTAAATGTTGACCAGCCACTCATCATCATTATCTTCGTAATAAATGGCAGCACTATTGTCACAGTCCCTCTCTATTTTCCTTGAACATTTAATAAGGTGGCATTACAAGTCAGTCCTTTGTATCCACGATGTTGTTCTTTTAAAATCCTTGGTAAAAGATAAAAGTGAAAAACCATGTTATGGTCCCGGAACTCAGTATGTAGTTAGCATTGAGACAAAATAGTGAGCAGGAAGTGGGAGAGAACTTGTCTTACACAAGAAACACAGAATAACGAGCAACATGAGAGCTCTTTCCTTGTGTTGGTATGGCCATTTTTCTTTATGAGCATTGCCCATATTACTCAGGATCTGGGAAAGTGCCTATTATTTTTCTCTTGGCAAAACTTTTGGTTGAAACCTTTTATTTCACTGTTGCCCAGGTCAGCCTCACCTCAACACATTCATCACTTATGTGGGCATGTCAAGTTCTCTTTGTCTTTCACCTGCTAGACTCGGGAGTTTTTGGCTTTATTTTTGCAATACACAGTAAAAGCCTTGCATCCAGGAAAATCCTGGCATTGGATTTGAAATAATCTAGGCTCATTGTTCTTATCCAGCCTGGTTAAAAACTCCATAGACTCTGATACCACCTGCCAAGAGCATCTGATTTTCTTGCCAGCCCTTTTTTTTTTTTTTGAAAGCACGTAAAATGACAGATGGGCACTGGCCTTTTCTCCTTCTTAAGGGTGAGTGGTGGGTACGGCAGCCAAGACTTTCTTCATTAGTTTCTTCTCTGTTGACCAAGCATGTTCAGCCCTTTCTTTGGCTCCTTCTTCTTCAGCTCTGCCCTGGTTCTTGCCCATGTGCAATAATGAAGATGAAATTGGCTGATGGAAGGAGGGAGGCAATGTTTTGCTTTATTTCTTGGCCCAAAAGCAAATGTTTCGTTCCTACAGAGCTTTGGCTTCCTTGTAGACAAAGTTGTTGTGCTTGCCAAAAAGTTTCGAACCAGCCAACTCCCTCTCACTTTTGTCTTTAGATGCGAATTAAGCAAATCATTTGAGCCATGAGGACAGACGATTCTTGTTTTGTCTCCCTAAGACCTTCCTTCCAGGGAAAATAAATTGGGGAGGTGGAGAGAAATATCCCCCCATGCAAAGAGGAACACCTGGCAAGGCCAGATATTGTGTGCTTTCTGCATGTCAAAAGCATAATATCCTCTCAGTCATCTTTTTACTTATCCCTGATCTGTTGCAATTAAATGCACTTACTTCATTCATATAAAGACTCAGCAATAAACTCTCATGTAAATACTAATAGTTATGGTAGCAGCAGGGCTGGGATTCAGACAGTTCGCACTAGTTCAGGCAGACCCGTTTGTTTACCAAACTGGGAGTTGGAAAGTCTGGCTGGCCCCACCTGCCCCCCCCCACCCCTCCCAGGAGTCTCCACACAGCCCGTTCATCAATGCAGGTAAGTACAGGACCCACACGGAGATTCTGAGAGGGTAGAAAACGGGTCTCTCAGAAGTCCAAAAACGGGCCTGTTTCCGGCCTCCAGAGGGCCTCTGGAGCCTGAGGGAGGCCATTTTCGCCCTCCCAGAGGCTCAAGGGAAGCCTCCAGAGCCTGGGGAAGGTGAAAAGCCCTCGCCCCCGCCATGGGGCAGGAGGCCAAGTATGCCATGCCCCCATGGCCACGGCCACCCAGCAATGGGCAGAAAAACGGTTGCTAAAAAATTTCAATCTCACCCCTGGGCAGCTGCCCTATCTCCACTTGAACAATTATCATGCTCCCTCTGGCAATATATTTCTGTTTAAACTAGCATAAGAGAGCTCTATACCTAGGATATCCAAGACTCTGACAACCTTAAGGGTGAAAAGGCTCAAAATAACCTCCAAATGTTATTTTACTTTTATTTTATTTTAAGGTTACCAATCTCACACGAAGTGACAGGGCAGCGTATAATTTAAATAAATAAATAAAAGTTGCTGCTAAATTATTTTGAATGTGAAATAAGAACAGTGTCATAAATTACACAGGAAGCAATTATATTACTTGCATTTAGTTCTTATCCTAGTTCTTTTTGTCCTAGTTCTACATAATTGGTTCTGGAATACTCACAATAAGAGATGGAGTTATTCATAAAGGAGGGATAATGATAATAACGTGTGTGTGTGTATGTATGTATGTATGTATATGTGTGTGTGTGTGGGTGTGGGTGTATATATGGAATATAGATGGAATATAGATGGAAGCAGTTAGCTTCCTCCCATAATTGGGGCTTACCAGGGGTTGTGACACTAAATATATATGTATGTATGTATGTATGTATGTATGTATGTGTGTGTGTGTGTATATATATATATATATATATATATATATATATATATATATATATATATATATATATATATATATATATATATATATATATATATATATATATGTTATATTTATGCTGATAAATAAATAAAGGGAGACTAGTATAGATCTATTTCAAGCTATTTAGCTCTCATCAGCTAGCCATACCCTTGCTGGGAATCAAACCTGTGCTCTATTGCCTCTTAGGCAGATGTGTTAACCATTGAGCTACAGAGCTCGACTCCTTATCAGCCAGGCCAGGGTGAAAGGTATATATTAAAGTCACAACCCCTGGTATGCCCAAATATGGGAGGAAGGTCACACTTCCATTCTCTATCCTTCGGCTCGTCACAAGAGACACTGGCCTATATATATATGTCAGTGAAATGCAGTGAGCTTTATGGCTGATGAGGCAAAGCCCTGGCGCGGCTTTCCAAAAGGCGCACTGAAGCCCCGCCGCTGTGTCCGCCATACAGGCAGGATGCGTCCCGCTCTATAGCAGACACATTGCTGGGGCTTCGGTGGGGCTTTTGGAAAGGGCAGCACTCCGAATGTGGCATAAGCCACGGTCAGGGCAGAGGAGAAAGCAGCGGCAGCGGAGGAAGTGGCAGCGGCGGCCAATGAAGTTCCCGTGATGCAAAGTGCCCGGCGGAGCACTTTGCATCGCAGGAACCAAGACCGGATCTGCCGGGCACTTTGCATCGCGGGAGCCGCCAAGCGCCTTTGCTGCAGACCGGGTCTGCAGCAAAGGCGCTTGCCGGCTCCCGTGATGCAAAGTGCCCCGCCGGACAATTATTTGGAATACATTCTAACATCTTATCATTTTCCATAGCCATAGCTGTATGAATACTTTGAGAATCATTCTCTGCAAATATTAATTTAAACTAAAATAGATATTGATATATAAAAAAAACTTGTAAAACAAATATTTCAGTACAAATTTAAATGTATATTAAATGTTAGCTAGTTAAAGATATTGCAGGTTAATGGGGAAATAAGAGACCTCTAAGTCTTCTGATGGTTCTGCTCTTGGTGGCTCCCGCGATGCAAAGTGAAGAAGTTGCTCACACAGGCGCGTTTTACAAGCAAGGCTCCTGCTGCTAGATTGCGCAGTCGCTCAAGTGCAAGGCATGATTTGCTGCTCCCAGATCAGGAGGCAGGAGAATCAGTGCCTCCTTTGCATACAAAATTTTTCACTTTTTAACCCTTGCTTAACTTTTAAAAGGTGAAAAATTCCTCATGCAAAGGAGGCCCCTAGTTCTCTCACCTTCTCCTATAGTTAACACTAAGCAGACTCCAAGCCACTGTGACTTGGAGTCTGGTAGCAACTACCTTGGCTTTAATTATTTAAAAAAAAATTCTTTAAAATTCTTTCCTTTTCCTGAGGAGACTGGTGAGGCCCCGCCTCCCCTGCCTCTAGTGACTGCACATCCCTGGTATGGGTACAATATAAGGAAATGAGATGTAAATTGTAAACAGTGATTTGGAAAGAAGGATAGAAAACTTTGTTATGAAATATTATGGATGTTTAGCTAGAATAGGATATAAGGATTTAGTGTCATTGGAGGATTTTAGAAATAGTAAATGAAATGCCAGTATATGGTTATGTATTAAATCTTGGTATATTTTATGATGAAGGACATTTAAACAATTATAGTCAAATGAAAATGGAGGTATGATGACGGTAACATGTATAAATATCTGAGTTAAAATGAATTATGCTTGATGACTGTGGAAGAGATGCACGAAAGTCTTTTGTAACCAACTGATACACTTTCTACAGTATGTAAAAAAGGAAGATTTTATGTGTTGTGTTTGTTTTGAAAATAAAAAATAAAAAAGCTTTAATAAAAAAAAATGATGGAGTTATTCTCCTCTTTATTTGTTGTTCCCCTACAACTAGTCTTTGAAGGCAGAGGCATAAGATGGGAAGAGGGATATGTCCCCTTCTTCCCTTATGAGCACTCCAGAACCATCTGGATGGGAGTTACATTCGGATCCAGAGTTTCCCAAGGCAGAAATGTGAGTTATGTCAACAGCCAGTTGCTGAGTTTCACATCTGAAAAATTCAAGGCTAAATATCAATTACATCACAGGAAAAATAAGCAGAAACAACACCACAATTAAACACTGAAGATATCAGAAAAAAAATTCCCTTGATCGTGGCTTCATCCTGGCATGCACTTTTTTTTCTAGATATGCCATGCCAAGGATCTGGCAAACTTCTGATTAGTTTAAGCTCAAGACCTGGACACATTGCTGGCCACTGTGTGAAACAAAAAGCTGGAATAAATAGTACTTGCCCCAACAAAGTTTGATTTATAGATTATATATAAATAAGGGTCAAACCCAAACCCAAGTTTGGCCCATATAGAGAAGGTTTGGATTAATGACTTTTTGTGATGGTATCCCCTACTGATCAGTAAGGAGAAACTTGTGTATGTGGATAGGAAAGAAGCCTTATCAATATTGCATCTTGACAACAGATTCCGGCCTCCTTTATTATAACTCTATGACCGAACATAAGGCCTGCAGTACTTCTGAGTCAGGCATGATTTCAAAGAATTAAGATATTTGGGAATCAAGGTTTCTATCATCTATTTCCCCAGAAAATACTTTATTGTTTTCTTTTACATAACTCTCTACTTGCTGTTTAGAAAACTGGTAGCATATAGCATTAGCATAGTAATAATTTAATGAATTCTATTCATTCTGAATGTAAAAATTAAATTATATTGATGGACCTAATTTATTTGCAATTTTCCAGGAAGAATTAAAACACCAGTGAAATAGTTCGTTATAGTTGTCATTCCTTAAATCATTCCTTGAGAATCCTTTCTGGTTGTTTTCATGCAGCATCACACATGCTTCAAATTTCAGGGCCTAATTGTAACAAAAACAGACCATATTCTTGTGTACTAAACATTTAGTTTAGGAATAAGTTAGATTTTCAGAATAAGAAGCATGGCAAACAAACACTCAGGGACATGCAGTCACTAGAGGCAAGGGAGGTGGAGCCTCACCAGTCTCCTCAGGAAAAAGAAAGAAATTTAAATATATTTTTTTTAATAATTAAAGCCAAGATAGTTGCTACCAGATTCCAGCTCACAGTGGCTTGGTGTCTGCTTAGTGTTAACCAAAGCAGGAGGCGAGAGAACTCGGGGCCTCTTTTCCATAAGGAATTTTTCGCCTTCTAAAAGTTAAGCCAAGGTGGCGCAGTGGTTAAATGCAGCACTGCAGGCTACTGCTAGATCAGCAGTTCAGCGGTTCAAATCTCACCGGCTCAGGGTTGACTCAGCCTTCCATCCTTCCGAGGTGGGTAAAATGAGGACCCAGATTGTTGGGGGCAATATGCTGACTCTCTGTAAACCGCTTAGAGAGGGCTGAAAGCCCTATGAAGCGGTATATAAGTCTACTGCTATTGCTATATTGCTATAATAAAGAGTTAAAAGGCAAAGAAGTTCAGATGGAAAAGAGGCACTAATTCTCCCGCCTCCTGATTTGGAAGCAGCCAATTGTGTCTTCTTGAGCACGCTTACGTTGGGCGGGGCGTGCTTCAGAGGAGAGAGGAGTGGGCGAGAAGGAGGAGGCTACCTCTTTGCTGCAGACCTGGGCGCTTGGTGGCTCCCGCGATGCAAAGTGCCCCACCATCCCCGATGCTGCCGCCCGCTGCCCCGGCCTGCTTCTCCAGGCTCCGCCGCTGGAAGTCCCGGATCGCCTCTGGGGGAAGGCTGAGTGAAAAACGGAGTGAAGCTTCTCTGCGGCCTCCCAGCGCTGCCCAGAGGCTCTCACAGGAGCACGTGTCAGCGGCCGGCGGCCTTGAGCGGCCCCAGCTGTGAGACAAGGGAGCACTTAAAGCAGCCGCTGCCGCCGCCGCCACCACCCCTCCTTCGCCCGGCGGGGCGGTGGTGGCGGTAGCGGCAGCGGCAGCAGCTACTTTAAGCACTCCCTTGTCTCACAGCTGGGGCCACTCCGGGCCACCGGCCGCTGACACGTGCTCCTGTGAGAGCCTCTGCGTAGTGCCGGGAGGCCGCGGAGAAGCTTCGCTCCGTTTTTCACTCAGCCTTCCCCCAGAGGCGATCCGGGACTTCCAGCGGCGGAGCTTGGAGAAGCAGCGGACGCAGGCTGGGGCAGCGGGGCGGCAGCAGGGCACTTTGCATCACGGGAGCCACCAAGCGCCTTTGCTGCAGACCCGGGCGCTTGGTTGCTCCCGCAATGCAAATTCCCCCCCCCCCCGCCGAGGCCGACCGCTGCCCTGCTGAGCCTCACCAGGTATCACCCTCACCGCACGTCACTGCAAACACTATGACTTTCATGTCATCAAAATATAAACACAAACTTTCATAAATGATTGGGAAATGTATCTTTCAAAGTCGTATGTCGTTGTACCTTATTGTAGTGTTGGGCTGTCATTCTATCACAGTGTTTATCAGCCATAGTTTACTGACTAACATTATGAAAGTATTGCACACTCCTATTGAAATGATTGTGAGGTGACTCAGGCTTAGCAAAGGAGCTGGCAAATCAATACTTTGTGAAAGATTGTTTTTTTAATAAATGTATATGTTTTTCTTTTTCATGCCTTGAACATGGAACTTAAAACTTGGCTCCCTGCTTATTCTAAAAGAGGCAAATGAGGTGTTAGTTCCTTAAAAAACTTGAGGTCTTTCAAATATACTGGACTTCAGTTCCCATATACTATAATGGCTGTGGAATTATGGTGTTGAGCAAAATATGTGAAAGCACCAGGTTAACAAAACTTGCTTTAAAAACCCATCGTAAATATTCTGTTGGAAATCTTATAAATGGCAATGACATAGGAATAGGCCACAATTCCATCTCAATCTGATAACTGTAAAGTATTCAAATAGCTCCCCTTAATGCTTCCACTGTAGCAGTGGAATATTTTCCTTTTGCAGCCCTTCCTATGTACCTCAATAGTAAAAGCATGCCTCCCCTCAATCTTTTTTTCTCCAAATTGGACATCCCAAATTCCTTCATTCTGCCTTCATAAGGCAGTGTCCACTAGTTCCTCCATCATTTTGTCACTCTTCTCTGAACATGTCCAAACTTGCCATAGAAATGTGGAGCCCAGAATTGTGTATGGTACTCTAGGGATGATCCTCTATTTGCAGAATAAAGAGAAAATGATGTAGGATAGATAGAGACTGGCAGAGCTACTGGGAGGAATGAAATGGGGCATTAGTTTAGAATATTCATGTAGCCACAAAAGAATAAAATCTCACTCCATTTGATTGCCATTGACCCTTATCCAATTCTGTATAGATGGAAACTGTTAGTCTGAGAAGATTCCTTTGCATAGGCTTTAACAATAAATCAGTAATTTATAATCTTCATGTGTGGACCTGGTTTTTCAGCACCCAGCAATAGGGACTTTGGGTGTCTTTGATACAGTGCTTCTTCTTCCATTTCAATGAAGACCTGCATTAACTCTTCTAGAGCTGGACCACATTCAACATACCCTCAGTGACCATATCCTCATCCCAAATTAGCCACAAATCTCCCACCTTGTATGTTTGCCTTATATTTTTTTTCTTCCCCAAAAGAAATCCCTTGCTTCTCTCACTGTTGAAGGACAACTTGCTCCTCTGATTCCAATTTGCTACCCTGTCCAGATTAGATCTCAGCTATTTTCCTGAAGGATCAGCTATTGCATTTTCTCCAGATGGGTTGTTCTGTGTGGTTATATGCTAACTGAGGAATGATGGATAATAATGTCCTTGATTATTTCAAGACACACACACACATACCTTCCATTTTTTTGGCATCTCATTGGCCACAAATGCCAATGGCTCAAAGCATGTCCTCATTACTGTTATTTTGGCATAACCATGATTTTACGGCTCTGGAAGAAACCATAAATCATTTATTGGTAAAATGATTCCATATTGCAGAAGAAAACAATAGATACACAAGAATATGACATATCTCCTATGACAAGAGTTCCAATCTTAGGCATTCATTCAGACTACCAAGGCACTAAAAGGATGAAACATCACAACATCAAAATTCAAGTTGTGCCCATCTGTGCTTGCATTGTCACTTGCTCCCTTTCCTTGCTCCCAAGATCATTACTGCCGTTCCCATATGCCCTGATACCTTTAGGTATTGGACAACTATAGGGCAAATATCAGAAAAATGTATTTCCTGCTCCAGGAACAGTCTTTTACTTTTCCTTCAATAAGACAATTGTCTCTCTGCAAAAATAATTGTCTGCAGGTTTTCCTGAATGTGTACCCTAAAAAACTTGCCATTTTTTTCCATATCAAGGTCTTTGCCCCAGATTTTCAGAAGGGACTGTATTATTTTGCAAGGACAAGATGAAATCCAAGCCACAATGGGGCTTTGAGATACATTCCAGAGCCACAGTTTCTGTCTCTGTCACAATCCTCGTGAGAAAAAAAGTGTGTGTCTGAGATGGAGCAGCAGGACTGGACTGGCTTGCAAAATAGTCTGACCGAATGATTGCTTAAAAATTGAAGGAAGCAGTGGGAATAGAACACAGGAATAGAAATAAAACCTCCCGGGAGAATTTGAACTGATTGCTTTAATCACCTTTGAATGTTGAAACTTTCAGTGGTGCGATTCAACCAGGGTTAACAACCAGTTCGCTTCATGTGTGCTTTGTGCACGCACTTTGCATTTGAAATCAGCCCTAAAACTTACATTTTCCTGCAGCCCCAGGGAGTAAAACAGCTGAGATATGGCAATCTGTTCTGCTGTGCTGATCAGCTGGGCTTCAAACAAAGGAAATATAGGACTGAATAGAGCAGGGACGGGTGGGATCAGGAACTGATCGCCAGAACTACCAGTTCGCCTGAATCGATCCAAACCGGCTGAATCCCACCTCTGGTTAGGGTGAATTGATGGGTTTTTTTTTCTCTACCAGTTTTTCCTAATAAGCTAGATGAGTAATGGTTAAGCTGCTGATAACCTTTTAAAAATATTTTTTTCATCCCACCTTTATTATTTTTATAACTAGCTCAAGATGGCAAACCTACCTAATAACCCTTCCTCCTCCTATTTTCCCCACAACAACAATCCTGAGAGTGAGTGACTGGCCCAAAGTTACCCAGTTGGCTTCATGCCTAAGGCAGCACTAGAACTCACGGTCTCCTGGGTTCTAGTCTGGTGCCTTAACCACTATACCAAACTGATTGATGAGAAGTGTAGCTTAGGTCATGGGGAATGTTCCACGTGCATAAAAATAGTATTTCTGTCAAACAACACTTTAGGGCCTAAATCCAAGATATACCCAACAGCATACAAGGTTGATAGTGGTGATAAATCTGCAAGATGATGAGTCCTGTATATGATTAAAGTTGCATATGGGTGACATCCCATATATGTTCACAATGGGCAGGACCTCAACTGCGGTGCTGCACCACCCAATATGCTGAGTTTGAATTCAATGACTCTAAACAAAGATTGATTGATTGAATGAAAGAACAACGAAATGGCTAAAGCAAGCAGGCTGACCCACCCCATTTTAAAATCAGAAAAGCATATTATGCTACCATCTAAAGAGAATCAGACAATAGAGATCCTTTGCATGTGTTCTGAAATGATCTACTGTATTTTTTGGAGTATAAGATGCACTCCCCCCCCCTAAAACAGGGAGAAAATTTGGGTGCATCTTATACACTGAATGTAGAAAAAAAAAGTGAGGCACAGAGGAGGCGATGGTCTGTGCCAATTCCTGAAGCCTGGAACAGTTGATTGGGGGTATTCTGAAAAGCCAATCCACTCACCAATCAGCTGCTCATGCTGAATCAGGCTGCAATAATGTTCTGAAACTGATCTGGCTGTTCGCTATTTGCTGCAAGGATGTGTCAGAGTTTGCAGCAGCAATCACATTCAGGAAGCACACACAAGTAACTGATTCAGCAGGATTCAAAAACTTCTCTTTATATATAACACATTAAGTAAATATACAATACCAAAAGGGGTTTTTCCAACTGGTAGTTCAGCAGAGGAGAGAAGTGTCACTTTCAATTTTAGTTTCAGATATTAGCACAGAAGGTAGCTTTAATACTGAACGAGCCTCGCCCTGGCTCCTTGCTGTCTCCTTCCTTGTTGCTCACACAGCAAATACTGTTTGTTTCCAAACAGCCCTCAACTCTCTCACACACTAACAGGACGCTAGCCAGATGAATACCATAGATGTTGGTAGGGAGAGGGAGAATTGTTTTTAAATTTTCCTCCCCCAAAAAATAAGGTGTGTCTTATACTCCAGTGCATCTTATAGTTCGAAAAATACGGTAATTGCACTAGTGTATAAAAAACTATTTCCAAATTTTGTCAAACTGCAGTGTGACAAAAAAAAAGCCCTAATCATCAATAGACCCATGAGGAACTGGCTTGATTGGGATCTTAAAGGACCAAGTTTAATATCCACCCCAATATTCTCCATGATTGCTGCACTTTCTTCTTTCCCATAGATAAAGGAATGGCTGTTCTCGATCTTATAGAAAAAGAATAAAACACAGCCTAAAGGGGGACGCTGTTACATCTAGGTCAGAACTTCCTATAGGTCCTTGACACTGCATGATATGGTCTGGCTGACAATTGTCTTCGTTGTTACTGGCCACAGAACACTAAACCAATCACTGTTCTCTCTAGCTTCACAATAGGAGATGATCAAATATGGCACCCATCCTTCTACTTCCCATTAATCTTTTGTTAATGACACTGTTCCTTTGTTCGAATAGAATATAATTCTTTATTGGCCAAGTGTGGTTGGAAACACAAGGAATTTGTGTTTGGTGCATATGCTCTTAGTGTACATGAAGAAAAATAAAATAGAATACATTCATCAAGAATCATAAGATACAACACAGTGATAGTCATAGGTTACTAATAAGCAATTGAATTGTACCAGGAACAAATAAAACAATATAAATTGTAAAGATACAAGCAACATGATTATAGTCATAACTGGGAAGAGATAAGTACTAGGAAGGAAAGGAAGAATAAAAGTAATTTAATCTTAGTAAATAGTTTGACAATGGTGAGGGAATTATTTGTTTAGCAGAGTGATGGCGTTTGGGAAAAAATTGTCCTTGTGGCTAGTTGTTCTGATGTGCAGTGCCCTATAGCGTCATTTTGAGGGTAGAAGTTGAAACAATTTATGTCCAGGATGTGAGGAGTCTGTAGATATTTTCACAGCCCTCTTTTCGACTCATGCAGTATATAGGTTCTCAATGGAAGGCAGATTGGTAGCAATTGTTTTTTCTGCAGTTCTAATTATCCATTGAAGTTTGATGATCTGTAAAAAAAATCTGAACATGTTACTGTAAGGGGATGGGGTGGGGTTCTGCAAAATTCCCAAGAAACCAATTTTCGTTCATCATTTTCCTCTCTTTAACTAATACAGGTATTAATATGTCACATCTCTTCAGCACAAATGGGCATCTCTTCACTATCATTTAACCACTTACAGGTAGTCCTTACCTTACAATTTAGTTTAGCGATCATTTGAAATTACAACAGCACTGAAAAAGAGACTTATGACTGGTCCTCATGCTTGCAATCATCACAGCATCCCCACAGTCATGTGATCAGAATTGAAGCGCTTGGCAACTGGCTTGTATTAGTAAGGGTTGCAGCATCTTGATAGCCATTTGTAGCCTTCTCAACCAGCTTCTGACAAGCAGAGTCAATGGGGAAAGCTGGATTGACCTAACCATTGCCTGATTTACTTAATACTGTATTGATTCGCTTGACAAACTTGGCCTTAAAAGGTCATAAATTTGAGCATGACTCACCTAACAACTGCCTTGCTTAGCAACAAAAATTCTGGCCCCCTATCTGGTCATAAGTTGAGGACCAGCTGTATTTGATTTGCTCTATCTCAAGAACTTGATTTTTTCCCCTTGCCTTTTTAAAACCACAAGTGATTCTTTTCCCTCTTTTCTTTAAAGCAGAGATTCCTAACCAGGCTCCATGAAGCCTGAAGGCTCCATGAACTTGAATGGAAGTATTATTTTCACTAACTTCTAACTGGAATTTAGAATTTTATTCAATAATGTATCTAAGCAATCAAAAAATCCAAGAAATTTTGTAAGCTTCAATATATCTTACCACATAAAATTATTAAAAATAATTATAAGTCTGTTGTTGATTTAATGGATTAGTAAAGAAGTATATGTGTTATTTTTGTGTTTGGGTTCCTCCAAGTCAGTCATGGCTCTTGAGAGAGGCCTGGGCAAGTCCCTGCAATTTTGTTGGAAAGATCCATATGCAAACATAATTGGATTCCTTTGCAATACATTCTATATCTATGTATTTTATTTTTACATCTTTAAAGACATTTTCTTGGGGAGGCGGCCATGGGTTTCACCAAACTCTCAAAGAAGTCCTTGGCACAACGGCCCCTGCTTAAAAACAAAACCCAATGTGTTTTATCATTTTCATCAAAATGCTCTGCCAACAAGACAGAAAGTGGAGCAGAATAACACCCACCCATTTGTTTGTTTACGGTAGTATACATAAAGATACCTTGCATGCCCAACAAGATCCATTTAGTTTGTATTGGGTTAAAACCCCAATTTGCATTACTGACATGTTATAAATTCAAACCAGCTGCAAGTTTGCTTAAAAACACATCATTTGCAAACAGTGTAGAATTTGGTTTCGGCGGTGTGATAACACTCCAGTATAGTGGTGGGATTCAAAAACTTTTACTACCAGTTTTGTGGGCATGGCTTTGTGGGCGTGGCTTAGTGGGCATGGCAGGGGGAAATGAAAATGCAAAATCCCCATTCCTTCCGCACCCCACTAACCTGCTTTCCAGCTCTATTCTCCTGTTCAGGGCAACAAAAGATCAGCTGGGAGGCTGGGAGGCAGCAGGGGTGAGGCCAGTCTATTTGCCAGTTCTGCTCAAAATTTCTGCTACCGGTTCTCCAGAACCTGTCAGAACTGGCTGAATACCACCTCTGCTCCAGTATCTGTAACAGTGTTTTTCAACCTTGGAAACTTTTAAGACATATGGACTTCAACTCTCAAAAACTCTGTGAGTTGAAGTCGGCATATCTTCAAGTTGCTAAGGCTGAGAAACACTGATCAATAACAATGAATTGTTGATGGTATTCATCTTTCTATGACTTTCTTGGAAGGGTAAGAACTGTGATAGTAAATGACTGTTAAACTTCTTTATGTGTGACAAAGAGGCCATTCTGACAGGGAGAACTGTAGATAGTTGCCAAACGTGGAAGACATTATGGATTCCAAAATGCTACTCTAAAATGTGCAGTTGTGCCCATAGGATGTTCTTGCTTCCCTACATGAAAGGTCTATCTCTACAGACAGGGGTATTTTATGTCAATGTTAAATGTTTAAGGAGGTTGTCCTTAAAGGCTGTTCCAGCTTGACTCTTAGATTAGTGACCCGTAAGACGTTTTCTTGGCAGCAATTCAGAAGTTGCTAGCTGCTGTATTATCTTCTTCTCAGGATTATTGTCGACTTCCCTGCTTAGTTGATTAATCCTGGAGTTTCCAGATGATCTTCCATCTTTGTTAATACTAAAGTAGGGTTCACAGCCAAATCAGCTTTGTCATGGCATTGGGGGAGGGGGGATTTAGCCTCGTCCTGTCTTCTGCTGTGCTTGGCAGCCAGCCTTGTGCCCTCTGACTTCCTGCAAAGAATAAAGAAATCCCAATTTATTGCAAAATAAAAGCTGTTGTCCTCCTCCCTTTCCCCATCCAGTTCATGAAGAAGGAACAGTTAGACTGACGCCTTTCCCTATGGCCATCTCTAAATGATGCAAGGACAGGCCCAAGAGGGGGTGGGGCTGAACAGGCAATGGGTGCCTGCCAAAGTGGTTTCCAGCTCTTTTACGGACTCCCACGCACCCCAGACATTCTTAGCATGTGCTGGCATGGTTTGCCTCTTCTTCAAAAGTGGCTCCCAGGGGTGCAGTTTGGCTCTTTGTTGCAATCAGATTCAAGCTCCAATCACCTTCCATTTTATGCTGCAGGAGGCAGGGATGGAGGTTTTTCAGAAGAGAACTAAAAGAATCTGATAAAGTGTCTCTGAGCAAGAAAGGATTATTCAATATTAATTTTTGTAAAGTCCCCAATGTGGTATTTCCCCAATCCACGGAGGATGGGTTGCTGCAGGCGTTGCGGCCAGTTTGTTTTGTGTGTGTTGCACATGCGCGCACAGTTGACTGTAAATTGTTTTAGGTATGAGCAGAAGTTGAAAAAAGTACTAAAAAACATGCCAGCAATGGCAGTGGCAACCAGGAAACTGGTTCGGGAGCGTGGCCAGCCTGGGTCACTGCCAATTCTACGACCAAGGCCAAAATACCACTACTGGTTCGCCCGATCTGGTGTGAATTGGTAGCAACCCACCTCAGAACAACTTCCCCTTTTTGGAGAGGTGAGGATTAAGGAGTCCTTATCAGCATTACATTGTTGGAAAGTCATTTGATTCTCTGGGAAGAAATATCCATCTGGTTCAGTTCGAAGCTAAGAGAAAGACCTGGAAACATGGAGGATGATTGGAAAGATGGTTTATTGATGAAGCAGAACCACATGTGATGAACAAAATGGAGTTGAGAGGGGGTGGGGTTTTATACTTTCTTTTGGGCTTTGTATTTGAACTTCCTGTTCCTGCGCAAGAGCATGTCTTTTATTATTCTGTTGGCTGTTGTCAGATTCCTATGGGGTCATGGAGGGGTTATATAGGGGTCATAGCTGGTCTATGTGCAAAAGAAGAAATGCAAATCCTAGGTGTTTTTCTAAGCTAATCTGGTCAACCTTATAGTTTATCTGAGCTCCCAGGTTTCTGTGACTTTGAAGTTTGGACTGCAACGAAGGGGCTTGTGTTCTGAAAGGATGTTGGACAATTCCTATTGTGGCTAATGGCTTTTGTCCTGTGTTGGATCTTGGGTGAAGGGCTGCTTTCTAAACCTATCATTCTGCCTTTGTTAGTTGTGCTGCAAGGAGTTTCAAAATATCCTGTCTTGAATGAATTTCTGCCTGCAGTATTTGCTTTGCTTATGAATAGGACCATTTAGATAGTTGGCTTCTTCTTTCAATACGCTCTTTATCTCTGTAAGTGCTGGCATCTGCTGTAGGCTATTAAGAAAAACTTGGGGGCTGCTTTCTGCCTCAAAAAGTATGTTTCTCCATTTCTCCCTTTGAGGAAATATAATATTCTGCCCTTTTAATATTTCCCAAAATATTTAATTCTTCTAGGAGTGGGGAGGCTTCCCACAATTCAATTTCCCATTAACATGTGGGATCAGATTTCTCAGGAGCATCGTTGTAGGTAGGGGTGGGTGGGAAACTCCTTGTGGGCCATTCCGGATGAGGATATAGTTCAGCATCTTCAAGGACCTATTTCATCCATGCTTCCTTCCCACAATTGTTCTTTAGAAACATTTCCTCCTGCTTTCCCATCTTGACAGCTTCATCTTCTAAACTGACAAATCTGTCTGCTAGTAATAAATAAAAGATTGATGATGATGATGATGATGATGATGATGATGATGATGATGACGACGACGATGATATCCATTCAGTCGTATCCAACTCTTGACAATTCTGTGGGCAAGGTCTCTCCACTTCTTCTGAAAATTAGTTGGCTGCCAGGAGGCGCATGTGCATGCGTGGTAGAGCTGAGCTGGGGCAATGGCTTGCCTGCCCGCAGAGAGGGCTCTGCGTGCCACCTGTGGCACGCATTCCATAGGTTTGCCATTACGGTTCTAGGCCCTGGCTGGTATCAGTTTTGGCTTCCTATTCAGGTAGGAAGGTATCCATAATTTCTTTCTAGTCTGCTTTCAATTACCTTGCTTCTAAAACTTGTACTAACCTTCCTTCCTTCTTTTCTTATTCTTTTTTTAATCAACATTTCTGTTCTGTCTTTTAACTTATAGTGAAAAATACTTAATGGATTTAAACAAATCCATTCAGATGAAATATAGCAGATCCTAAGAATGGATCTGCAAAAAATCAGAACGCACCAAAAGCTTTGAGACAAAAAAGATTTTCCAAACTCTTCAAAGTGTTCACATGAGTATCTGCTGACCAAAGATTTGCAAAGTAAAGGAGTCTACCAGAAAAGACTTTTCCCCAGCAGCTACCTTTATCCCAGAGTGGAGGGACCTGAAGAACAAGACTGAAAAATATGGGCAGAGTTATGCTAAGATAGGTGTTCCTTCAACTGAGCTTTTCTCGATCCATACATGTCAAAAGGAGCAGTGTGCATATTTGACCCAAAATGGAGCCTAATCAGTTCATTAGAAAAGAAGAGGGACATAACAGAAGTTGGTTGGTTGGATTCCTGTAATTCACTGTTGGGTTAAGAGCAGCCTTCTAAACTTAAGCAGTGAAGTTGTTTGCTCTCAGCACACCATGTTAGTCACCTAAGTGTTTCCTCTTCCCTACCGTATATTAAATGAACTAAGAAGAATTTACAAATACCCCTGTTCTCCTTCAAGGATACTGCAAGTGAACAATTATAGTCAAATAAAAATGGAGGTATAAGGGTAACATGTATAAATATCTGAGTTAAAATACTTGAGCTAATATGAATTATGCTTGATGTCTGTGGAAGAGATGCACGAAAGCCTTTTGTAACCAACTGATACACTTTCTACAGTATGTAAAGAGGGAAGATTTTATGTGTTGTGTTTGTTTTTGAAAATGAAAAAAAATAAAAAATAAAAAAGGATACTGCAAGTGAGGGTTGTTTGTATTTATACAGGTGAAGGGAGCAATTATGAAGAGTGTCTTCTGCATAGCACCCTTATGATGAGTAATAGCTACACAAGAATGCCACCAGGCTCTTTTTAAACTTGTTTCTTAGAATTGCTTGAGAGGAACACATTGCATCAAAATTTTGAAGTGTATAAAGTGTAGCTATTCAAAATTTCAAGGCAAATCCAGTCTGTCAGGTCTTTCGAGCTGGTGAAATAGGGATATTGCACAAGACATGTTTATGTGACTCTAAGTTTGGGTTGCATCTGATGTGATTTTTATTTCATTTTGTTCTGGTCCTGTTTTGAGGTCTTTGCTCCTTTTTTGTTGCAAAAAAGAAATGCTCATTGAATTAATAAATTACTTTCCCCTTTCACTAACTGCAGAATCCATCAAAACCCATAACTACTATATAAGCTCTGCTTTTAAAGGACCCCCTCTCCCCTTTTGGGGGGAGGGGCTGCTTCCACAAACTTCAGGCATCTCCCAAGCCTGCTGCTGTTCAGGGATAGTGCCAAATGATTGCACAAACAATAGTACTTTGATCAGCAGAAATACTAGGAAAGATAAGAACTCTGGATTTATTAACAGTTATAATTTAACTCTGAATTGGAATAATTGAGTCACAATGGGTTGGCTTGTGCCAGTTCCCATCTATTAAACCTGGCAGGATCTAGGAAGCATGTCTTCTCTACCTCTGCCCTAAGGAAAGCCAGCTCTACCTCATTCCTAGATCCACAAAGGCTTTGATGGACTTAAGAAAGACACGGAAGACAATCCAGGGCTTTAGGCCAAAATTTGTGTGGGCCATCAGTGTGTTAATATTTATGTGAAGCAATTTGACACCAGCACTACATGTGTGTGTGACAGAATGCTTTTTTCTTTTTACTGTATTTCTCCCTCCCTGGATTGTTATTATTCATAATCATTGCTGTTGTTTAAATTGTTAGCCATTCAGAGTTCCTTGCAAGGAGACAGATCAGTGGTGAAATTCAATTTTTGTACTACTGGTTCTGTGGCCGTGGCTTGGTGGGCATGGTGTGGCTTGGGGCATGGCTTGGTGGGTGTGGCCAGGGAATGATACTGCAAAAGCCCCATTCCCACCCCACTCTGGGGCCAGACAAAGGTGGCATTTGCCGGTTCTCTGAACTACTCAAAATTTCCGCTACCGGTTCTCTGAACTACTCAAAATATAAGAACAGTCCAAATTCTTACAGCCAAAATTTCACTGAAAGAGAAGTGCATGCGCAATGCCTGTACTGGTGCCAAACTTGAAAACACTGAATACTGAACAACTGATTAAAATAGACTACTCTCAAGCAACATGTTATTCTATATATCTGTATTTATTTTAGATCAGTGGTAGTCAACCTGGTCCCTACCGCCCACTAGTGGGCATTCCAGCTTTCATGGTGGGCGGTAGGGATTTGCTGTAATTCTGCTTTATAAATTTTATAAAGTAAAGTTACTTCCCTACTTTATAAATCTCCATTACTGTGGAACTGGTGAGTGGTTAGAAAATTTTGCTACTAACAGAGATACAAAAGTGGGTGGTAGGTATAAAAGGGTTGACTACCCCTGTTTTAGATTGTATGATTTTATTACCATGTATATTTGGAATTAGCTGAGAATTTCAGGTACCAAAATACATCCCCCAAAATGAGTTCGCCTTATTTGTGGATTGGCTTATGCAAAAGAATTTATGGGGTCTATGGGTGTTTTTTTTTTAAAAAAAAAGTATTGCCATATATACCAATAGCAATAGAAGGTAGACTTAATAACACTTAATAATAACTTAATAATAACACTTAAGCGTGCATAAATGCACCAGCATATCTAACGTCCCTGTCCTACTATCCCCATTTATTTGCGCCCATTTCCTGTGTTCTTATTCATGTTTATTCTTATTCCTGTTATCTTGTACATGAGTGACAAACTAAATAAATAAATAAAATAAAATATATACCTCTTCACAGCACTTTAAAGCCCTTGCTAAGTGTTTTATAGAATCCACATATTGCCCCCAACAATCCTCACTTTACCAACTCAGAATGATGTAAGGCTGAGTCAACCTTGGGGTCTGTCAGGATCGAATTCCTAGAATGAGCAGTGAGTTACCCCTGCAGTACTGTATTCTAACCACTGCACCACCACAACTCTTATACTTGTATGTGTATTTATGGATAAGCCCATCCACAGATAAGATGACCCTCAAATTTTTAACCAACATACAATGAAAAATAGATAATCCCTGGATTACTCATAGATAAGGCAATTGTGAAAATTAAACTGTATGAAAATACAGCTGTTTAGGTTTCATGCAACAAATGTTCTTTGTAGAAGGGAGTAGAAGGCTATTGATCTAAACAAACATGATTTCCCAACAAACATTGATTGTATTGTCTTATCAGTCAATGATAAACAATATTCCAGTGTAAAGTACACTGAGAACTTCCTGTGAAAAGAAACTCCCATAGATTCAGAGAAAATGCCTAAAATTGAAATGCTGTTCCAGTTCAAGCACCCCCTCTTCTGTTTCTATAGTGTCCAAACCAAGTAACTTTGTACCTCTATGTGAGGTTCCCCTCTAACTATGCTGAAGGACAGATGTAGTGCAAGCCATTTAGA
Organism: Thamnophis sirtalis; assembly: GCF_051295495.1. Classification (NCBI taxonomy): domain Eukaryota; kingdom Metazoa; phylum Chordata; class Lepidosauria; order Squamata; family Natricidae; genus Thamnophis; species Thamnophis sirtalis. The sequence continues at coordinate 96,010,145 of NW_028261385.1, read as the reverse complement.
GATTCTTGGATTTGGAGAAATTATTCTGTGGCTCTTTGCTTGTTTTCTAGTGGAGCAGCAGAGAAATAATCTGGACACAAAGTAAGTTAAATAATAATGCTCTTCTTTGTTTATAGAAGAGAGGACTTCTGATCATTGTTGTGTAAATTCATACAGGAGAGGGGAGGCATTCACACAATCCTGGAAAGACACATCCAGTGGTGGGAATCTTTCAGTGCTCCAGATATTGTTGAACCAGGAATCCCATTACAGGTGATCCTCGATATGCAACAGTTCATGTAGTGACCGCTCAAAGTTATAATGGCAGTCAAAAAAGTGACTTATGACCGTTTTTCAACTTATAACCATTGCAGCATCCCCATGGTCATGTGATCCAAATTCAGATGCCTGGCAACTGGTTCCTGTTTATGACGATTGCAGTATCCCAGGATCATGTGATCAGCTTTTGTGACCTACTGACAAGCAAAGTTCAACGGGAAAGCCAGATTCACTTAACAAGCAGGTCACTAACTTAACAACTGCAATGTTTCACTTCACAACTGTGGCAAGGAAAGTGGCAAAATGAGGCAAAACTCACCCAACCAATGTCTCCCTTAGCAACATGAATGTTGGGCTCAATTGTGGTCGTAAATCAAGGACTGCCTGTATTGCTGACTCTTCACCATGGTAGCTAAGGATTCAGAATCTAACAGGTGAAGGGCCATAGCCCATTCATTCACTAGTTCTACCCTTAGTAGCAAAGGATGTGATCCATGAATATAGATTGGATCCAGTAATCTTTCATCATTGAAAAGCTCCCTGGGGATGCTAGTCGTGTAACACATAACAGGTGGGAATATATCATGCTCCTACAGTCTCTTGTTTCCCTATTCATATCTTTTCCCCTCTGAATGGCTTTCCCTTTCCCTCACAGGTCAAGAGAGCATCTGAAAAGGTTGCACAAGCATAGGTGGGGATTTCCCTCCACCCTCCTTCAAAGGATATGTTTCACATGTGCACATGTGGACATTTCCTCACTGTATGCATGCCACAGGAAGTTAGGAGAACGACTGAGTTTATCCCAGAGGTCATCACAACTTCCCAATTGTCAGCCTTCAATCATACGATAAAAGATGCAGAATTCCTACTATTATGTCTTGCATTGTTGACTAACTCCTGTTTCTTCCTGATTTCAGGCCACATTCATTTAGGCATTGCAGTAAGGAAGTCCAGCCAGCATATAACTACTGAGGGATTTAGGGGTAGCAATCCAAGCATCTGCAGAGCATTAAATTGCTACATCTGCAGTAAAAGGGCTTTGCTTACTCATGTCCCTAGCTTCTTCCATAACTTCCTGTCATGAGAGCTCTAGGACCTGTTCACTTAACAACCTTATTCCAAGAATACTGGTAGTTCTCAGGTTATGGCCATTCACTCAGCAACCATTTGAAGTTACAACGGTGCTGAATGAAGGAGCTTATGACCAGTTCCCAACGCTATCACAATTGCAGCCCCCCCCCTTTATCACATGATCATAGCATGAGTGCTTGGCTGCCTGCCCACACTTGCAACTGCCAAAACATTTCAACTCCCTCCATCTTCCTTCTGCCTCATCTATACCCTTTTGGGCACTCCACTCTATGGCCCCTGATGCCCAAGCTGACCTTTGTCATCTCCTTGATCCTGATGAGACGGTAGCTGGGACTGGACTGGGATGTCTGGGGCTTCCTGGGGCACAATGGTTTTATGCAACGCTGCAAGACTGGGCTGGGCTGTGCAGTGCACTTCATGCAATGCGAAGGAACTTCCTGGCACATCATGGCTCTGGAGGTGGTGGTGGCCTTCATGCCGCACAGCGCAAAGGGGATTCTGGTCAGAGGTGGGTTGCAAATCCCGGCACTACCAGTTTGCTCGCTCGCGCAGAAGCGTCTGGGCGGGTGGGTGGAGCCTCCCGCTGCCATCACTACTGGTTCGCCTGAACCGGGCCAAACCAGAAGCAACCCACCTCTGATTCTGGTGTGCTGCAGCTCTGAGTTTGCAAAAAGCCTTAGAGCTGTGGTGTACCACAAGGCCCCTGAGCCACAGTGTATTCTTTCCTTAGCCTTCCTGAGTTCACTGAAGTACTGCCCCCCATTCATGTGCATTCTATACCAGCCCTCTCTAGTCTCTCCCATCCCCACATGGACCTCCATTCACCTTACATAGGACTCCCACCACTTCCCGCTTAACTACTGATGTGGGTTGCAGTGTCAACAGCAACTGGACCTGCAGGAATTGGCATCTCTAAGGGATATGCACACTCCAAGTGCATCACTTAGTGATGGGAATTCCGCTCTCAATTCTGGTCCTAACCTGAGGATACCTGTAATCTGACATTGATATCAGAGTGAATTCCTTGAGGGACGCAGGATATAAAATGTAGTACTTTAATATCAGTCATTTGGAGAGACAACTTTAGTACCTTCTCACACTGAAAGGAGACTGAGATTGGTTGAGAGGTGTGAAGCAAAAGCAAGTGTGGCTATCACAGCACACCACATTGGTCTACAAGATCTAGTATTGCTATCTGCTGGGCTTGTGACAGTTTTAGCCCAAGTGCTTCAGCCAAATCTCACCGTAAAACAGTCTGCATCCTCAGATCACCCTTGGATAATCCTGTCTATCATTTGGGACAAGGCCAAGTTACACCACCAGTTTCCCCCTTTGGGCACCTGTCAAGCCTTTTGATTCAATGAGGTCATTGTCGATTCTGGTTCTTCCTTCACTTTGCTATTCAGTTGTTTACACTGTTTGTTTCTGTTTTCCTACCCTCTGAATGATAAAACATTGTTTGCTCACTTTTAAGCTCGAGCTGCTGAACAGATAAAAGGCAAACAAAGGGACAGTGATGACAACAGCAAAAAAAAAAATGTGAGTACATTTGGAGGAGTAAACAAAGATGGGGCCTGTATCACACAGAGAGGAGCCGAAAAGCAAAAGTAGCCCAAGCAAGAAATTGAGCTGTTGAAATTAATATGTACCATATTTCCTGACACATTTTGCTATTACTAAGGTAGGATTCAACTCCTAAACACAGCAGCTTGTGTATGGCATGAGGGAAGTAGCATCACCCTGTCCTTTGCTGGCCTTGGTCCAATCTTCTATCCTAAATAAACATCATTTATAGCTTTCTATAGTTTCTTTTATTGCTAAAGCAGTGTGGGGAGCAGAATTTTTAGCTTTAACAGAATAACAGAGTTGGAAGAGACCTTGGAGGTCTTCTAGTCCAACCCGCAGTTCAAGCAGCAGACCCTATACCATTTCAGACAGTTGGCTGTCCAGTCTCTTCTTAAAAACATCCAGGGTTGGAGCACCCACAACTTCTGGAGTCAAGTCATTCGACTGATTAATTGTTCTAAGATATTCTTCTACACCAGGAGTGTCAAACTCGCGTTGTCATGTCATCGTGTGACATATCGTGACTTTTTTTCCCACGTCACTAAAATGGGGTATGTGCATGTGAAGCATCTAGCCCATGGACTGCAAGTTTGACACCCGTGTTCTAGACATTGTTGATCTGCTGGGATTGTGCAGTGTCTCTAATTCAGTTAGGAAGAGGTCTTCTGGGACAAGCAAAAGCATGAAGCCAGCACATGCTTGCATTAAAGCAGCTCCATTCTCCCCCCCCCCAACCATTGTGTGATGGAAGGAAAAGTCATTCTGCAACAACTGCAGTCCTAGAAATAGACATGGCTGCTTTGAAGCAGCAGCACCACTTCTCAATCATGTCTAAAGCACTGCGAAACCATAGTCAGGATAGCCTCCAGTCCATAGTGTGTTCAGGACTGGGTGATTCAGCAACATCGATGTAGAAAAGATGTGGAGACTCTAGAAAGAATGCAGAGAAGAGCAACAAAGATGATTAGGGACTGGAGACTAAAACATATGAAGAACGGTTGCAGGAACTGGGTATGTCTAGTTTAAGAGAAAGAAGGACTAGGGGAGACATGATAGCAGTGTTCCAATATCTCAGGGGTTGCCACAAAGAAGAGGGAGTCAAACTATTCTCCAAGGAACCTGAAGCAATGGGTGGAAACTAATCAAGGAGAGAAGCAACTTAGAACTGAAGAGAATTTTCCTGACAGTTAGAACAATTAATCAGTGGAACAGAATTTGCCTCCAGAAGTTGTGAATGCTCCAACACTGGAAGTCTTTAAGAAGATGTTGGATAGCCATCTGTCTGAAATGATATAGGGTTTCCTGCCTAGGCAGGGGGTTGGACTAGAAGACCTCCAAGGTCCCTTCCAACTCTGATATTGTATTGTATCTGGAGAAATCCAGATTTCCTGTCTTGTTGTAAAGGCACATAGCCACTGTTTCTGTACCCTCAATTCAATCCTTAACAGGGGTGGATTCTGGCTTCTTCTACTGCTGGTTCACTCAGGGACGCGCTTCGCATGGGCACTTGATGTGTGCTACACACGCATGTGCAATAAGTAAAAAAAACAAGATAGGCGCCACTGATAGAACCGATTCAGGGGCATGGCCAGCCCAGTTACTACCTACTCGGCCGAACCGGTCCAAACCGTTAGGAACCCACCTCTGATCCTTAATATTTATTTTGCCTTTGCGCAGTAAGACTGCTTCCAAGAAGTGACAAACAGAATTGACATTTAATTATGTGTGGGGGAGTTTTTTTAGTTACATGAGCTCTGAGATAACCCACGGTCAAGACAACAAAGCACACACTTACACACTCACTTTCCTAGGATTACACAAGACTTAGGTGCCTATCCCAGCAAAAGCTTTTGATGTGCTGGGCGAGATGCCCAAGGACAACTGTGATGCATTGCTAAGGCTTGAGTAAATATCAAAAGAGGGAAAGATTTGTGGTACACGGTGAACAGCGGAGGTTACAAATGGGTACAAATGAAATTGTAAGCTGCTATCATGGAGAGATGGGAAAAAGTTGCACTGCAGAGAAATTAATCTGCTTGAGAGGGGAACCGTGTTATTGATGCCTTTAAAAGGGTTTAAAAGCAGCCAAAGAGGCAATAAATATATGTTCCGAGGATGGGGCAATTTACCACATTAAGTAAACTCTCCCAATTACTGCAGCACTAATTGCATGGCTTAGTTGCAACATAGTTAATGGAGGCATATTGTGCAGTTTAAATGGTAAGGACTTGGGGACAGACCAGGGGTGAAATTCAGGAGGTTCTGACAGATTCTGGAGAACCGGTAGCGGAAATTTTGAGTAGCTCGGAGAACTGGCAAATGCCACCTCTGGCTGGCCCCAGAGTGGGGTGGGAATGGAGATTTTATTTTATTTATTTATTATTTATTTATTTATTTGTTTATTTAAAGTTTTTATATGCCGCCCAATCACAAAGGACTCCGGGCAGCTTACAAAAAATGGAAGGATTTTGAAATATCCTTTCTCTGCCACAGCTGTCAAACCACGCCCACAGAACCGATAGTAAAAAAAATTGAATTTCACTACTGGGACAGACATAGCAATAGCAATAGCAGTTAGACTTATATACCGCTTCATAGGGCTTTCAGCCCTCTCTAAGCAGTTTACAGAGTCAGCATATCGCCCCCACAGTCTGGGTCCTCATTTCACCCACCTCGGAAGGATGGAAGGCTGAGTCAACCTTGAGCTGGTGGGATTAGAACTGCTGAACTGTAGATAACAGTCAGCTGAAGTGGCCTGCAGTACTGCACCCTAACCACTGCGCCACCTCAGCTCAAACAGACATCTGTTTGAAGCATCTTGGTGTCTTTTGGCACATGATCCTTTAAAGCTCAAAGCACAGTTTCTAATCTTACATGTCTGAATCAAGAATTCAGGAAAATTTGAAAAGTTCTCTATGAACTCTAAAGAATTGTATTTGTCATTTCTAAATCTCTCAGTCTCTTTTGCTGTTTGTTTCTAAATATGAAAGATTGCTGGTGTGGTTCAGTTTTCATTGTAGTACTAAAAAAAGACTTTTTTCTTTCTTTTTATATCTATTTATATTCATTCTAATTGGCAATGTATGCATATCCCCACACACATCTGACAAAGAAATATAAATGACAAAGAAATTACTGCACTTGGATCTTGCTTTGTTTTCTGCCTTTAATTTGTAAGTAAAGAGATCGTTTATATCTTCCTACTATATACATAACCCTTTAATTACAAATTAGGTGCACTGACTTCCTAACATAGTATAGGTATAGGTATAGGTATAGGTATAGGTATAGGTATAGGTATAGGTATAGGTATAGGTATAGGTATAGGTATAGGTATAGGTATTTTATTTGTATGCCGCCCTTTTCCCTGGGGGGACTCAGGGCGGCTCACAGTTCAGGGGGAAGGGAGGACAAACCAGGTTAAACACATAAGACAATAGTGTATCAAGGCAGGAAACAAAATAAGATCCAAGTGTCAAATGCAGGCTTTTTTTTCAGGTTTGGCTTTTGCCTGCTGAGGAAAGGCACTTGGGCCTGTTATTGAATGAACATATAATATTTTAAATGTATTTTTGCATGAAAAAACACACAGGAAATTATTTGCAATTCAAGTAAATGGATTAGGGATTCAAATTGCTTGTATCTGGGCCAAATAAACAAGGGAAATATAGCCAGAAACAGTAATAGCTCAGTAAATAAATAAAGATGACATGAGATGGGAGGAGATGTGAAAACAATAATGATCAACTAATGAAGTAAGATAAAAATAGTGAAGAAGAAAAACATGTTCTGATGAGAGTGGGATTATCCTATCAGTTTTAGCAGTAGTTGGAAGTGCTTTTCTTTCTTTTTTGTTCTTTCTTTCTTTCTCTTTCTCTCTCTCTCTCTCTCCTTCCTCTCCTCTGATCTTTTTTTTTAGTTCCCTGCTATTTTTATTTCCCCCCCCCCTCCCCCCAGTGGTGGGATTCAGCCAGTTCGCACCTATCCGGGAAAACCGCTTGGTAAATTTCTAAGAACCGGTTGTTGGAAGAAATCCTTTATTTTTTTCCCACTTTACAGGGCTAATCCTGTAAGGAAGACAGGAAGGAAACATTCTAGTGTTGTTTCTAGCCTAATCTTTATTGTCATGCTTACAGAAACTGCCTCTCCAGTTAACCCTTATTACCATTGTAACAACTAAGGCGAAGTGCCCATCGACCTGAGTGACATTGACTTGGCCACACCCACATGATCACATGACCATCGAGCCCTGCCTACCCAGCTGGTCATTAGGACAGAGAACTGGTTGGTAAATTATTTGAATCCCACCACTGCCCCCCCCCCTCGTCTTGGAAGGACTTGCTACAAATTATAGCATAGTGATGAGGAAAAAGAAAATGCCCTCTACAACTGCTTGCTTGGAGCTTTTCTGTCTGTCTTTATTGGGGGGGGGGGGGGCTGAGACACAATCAGAATGAGAATCAAGCAGGGTTTATTGCATGCCCTGCCCTAGGACTCTTTCAGAGAAATTCTGCACAGCAACCAAGAACAATTTGTCTCCTGTGCTGCTCCTGCTTGTTTCGCAAAGTGACTCCGGGAATTCCTGTCTGGAGCTCAGTGGGTTGGCATTGGAGCCAGTTGTTGCTCAGCCTAAGCTGTATCTGATCCTTCCCCTGCTTCCTGCCCCTCCAATCCATGCTGATGGCCTCCATGTGGGTGAGTCTTCCTGTCCTTTCTTTTTAGGGACAATTCCCTCCTCATTAATCCCAGTTCTTTTCCTTTGCTTTCCTGGATGAAACACCCAGATGCCTCCATGCTACTTTCCCACAATCCCCTTCTTGGGCCATCCTTGCTCTGGTGTGTTGTAATATAGTTCCTTGTGTAGGCGTAGCGGTCACCCATGGCCCAGTGGATAACGGGGCATGCAGAGCCATGCTGAACCACACAGGAGAAAACAAACTCCTAAAACTCCATAACATCCTGATAGTTCATAACATAACATCTTGAGATGTGCCCTACCAATGACGTCCAGGATTTGACCATATATAGACAGAACTTCCCTGAGCAGTAGATTAGAAATTGTAGTTTTACAGGCTGTTTTTAAGCACATGCTATTGCTCCTCCTGCCTTTGTCCTATCTCAATAAAAGGGGCTCTCAGACTCCAATCTGGGTCGCTCCATCCCGAGAAAGATCGTGTCCTGTCTTTTCTCCACATTGGCCTCATGGACGAACCACATTTGGTAGCAGAGGATGGTAACGTTACACTGGTGCTCCAATGATAAAAGCAAATGGAACAGTTGTTCCTTCATTTCTCTGTTTCACTTTAAATGCTTGGAAACGTCATGACAATGAAGAGCTAATGGTTCAGGTTCATAGAAGCAAAGGAGTAACATTGATTTTGGAGGTTTACACCTTTCTTGCTCCAATACATTGTGAGATGTATGGGTTGGACAGAAATATCCTGACAGAAAAGTGAGGGCAAAAATATGACCAGAGATTTTATTGGGTTCCAGGGACTTTATGGAACACTATTGGATCTATTAGAAGAGGAGGGAAGGGAAATTTCTGACCAGATGAGACAATGGCAATCCAGAATCAAATGATGATACAGAACATGAACCAGTCCCTGGATGGGAGGAGATGTGATAGGCATTGTAACCAATCTGTGCAGGGTTATTGCTAGACTAAAGTGAAGCACTGAAGCACTGCAATGTCCACAAGGGAAAAAAATGGTTACAGAATTATAGCTGTCAATTTATGCCAATTTTCTGGAGAAATCTCTAACAATTTTTGGAAAAAGAAATTTACTCTCATATTTACTGGGTCTCAACTCACGTAAATAGGGAGTGACCCTAACTGTTTGAGAACATATATTTTCTTAAGAGGGTTGTTATTATCCACTATTAATGTCAGTACTATTTTTAATATATTGTAAACAGTGATGTCTATTGCTGCTCTATGACCCTAATAAAGTTATTTTCTTCTTAGACTAAAGTGAAGCACAGTTGACTATTCATCCAGAAGAGCTTAAGAGGCCTCAGGATGGAAAATAATAGCTTTCTAGATAGAACAATAGTTTTGAAGCAGAGCTGAGCCTTGAGATATGGGTTGGGGTGCATTCATGGTGGATTGGGAAAAGGTGGAAGATAGCAATAGCAATAGCAGTTAGACTTATATACCGCTTCATAGGGCTTTCAGCCCTCTCTAAGCGGTTTACAGAGTCAGCATATCGCCCCCACAGTCTGGGTCCTCATTTCACCCACCTCGGAAGGATGGAAGGCTGAGTCAACCTTGAGCCGGTGAGATTAGAACCGCTGAACTGCAGATAACAGTCAGCTGAAGTGGCCTGCAGTATTACACCCAAACCACTGTGCCACCTCGGCTCTCTATGGCCATGCCTGTTCCTGCACTCAAGAAATAGTGGGTAGCCCATGCAAGTAATGAAGCAAGCAGAAAGTGCAGAGGTGTCTGCATTAACTACTCAGATCCTGACCTCATGTAAAGAGTAGGTAACTGTTCTGACCCCCCTCCATACAGTGAGTCACGCCGACACAAGATTACTACCAGACAATTTATTCACAGTAAATTAACACACCAACAAGACTTTGGCAGCAACCCATACTTCCCAGATAAGAAATACACACCAGAGCTTCTCTAGCTTTAGTACAATAGTTGAATCCTGCAAACAACCTCCTCCCAAAGTCTCTTTTTATATACTCTCTTGGGAAGAGCCTAATCACAACCACCTGGGTCCAATTATCTCCTTTGTCTCCTTAATTGTTGCCGGCACTTATCCACCCGTCTCTGCCAGGCATCCAGGACCAATTCCCTCTGCACCTCATCACTGCTCAAGGGCCTGATATCTTCACCACTGCTCCTGGGCCTGACATCAGAGACACACTCCCTTTGGCTTTCACTGCTGCTCCATGCCTCAGGCGCCTCCTGGTGGCCAACCAGCTTCTCTGGTCCCTGCTCGGAGCCTGAACCATGTCCAGGGTCCTCCACATCTTCCAGAGCCGACTCATAGGGTCCCTCGCTATTGGAATCTGTCGGCAGCTCCAACGGCTCCTGCTGGGCCACAACAGGTAACTATGACCCTTTAAATGTTTTTGAGTTATAATTTTCACTATCCTTCACTGTAGCCCATCTACCAAGGGCTGCTTGGAATTGAAGTTGAGCCAGGAGGTCACATTTCCTTTGTCCCTGATGCAATGAATTGTGGGAAATTAAAAGGTATGGCAGTCTGCCTTTATAACCAGCAAACCAGGCATGGAAAGAATCCGTGACTGAGCGGGGACATGATAACTGTATTCCAGTATTTGAGAGGTTGCCACAAAGAGGAGGGGGGTGACTTATTTTCCAAAGCACCAGCAGGCAGGACAAGAAAGAATGGACGGAAACTAATCAAGGACAGAACCTGGAATTGAGGAAAAACTTCCTAACAGAACAATTAGCCAGTGGAACAGTTTGAAAACCCCAAAATGCAAAGTGCATGCAGTCCCTGTGCATGCATGCCCTGGCTCATGCATGCGCCCCCGGCCCATGCATGTGCCCCCCACATGCATGCACACATGGTCCATGCACATGAAGCCCCGCATGCGCCCGCCTCCTGCACATGTGTGGCAGAGACCTAAAGGCCAGCTGGCGGAGGGGAGGCATATGCGCATGCGCAGTACAACTGAGCTGGGGTGACGGTTTGCATGCCCACAGAGAAGGTGTGGCATGCCACCTCAGGCGCCCGTGCCATAGACTCGCCATCACTGGTATAAGGTATCCTGCTTGAGCAAGGGGTTGGATTAGGAGACCTCTAAGGTCCCTTCCAGATCTTTTCTAATTGATCTTAAACTTGCTAAAGTTGAAAAACACTGGGGGAATGCACACTCTTGCTTTTCTTTTGGAGATGTATTAAGAACTAGGAAAAGAATGAATTTTTCAAGAAAGTGGGGGGACCCAGCATGTAGCATTTTGTACATTTAGTAAATGAGTCACTTAGCTTTCAAATTCATTGTCAATTTATCCCAGCTAGAAGCCAAATCAATCACTACATACTTTGCTCTTCCTCCTTGACTTGCAATCACCCTTAATAGGTCTCAGTTTGGGGCATTATGTTTGTTTGTTTTTTAAGGGAGAGAGGGTTAATTTTTCAAACTAATTCTTGTTTCAATCTGTTCTTCATTTGTGTCTGTTTTTCCAACAGCTTTCAACTGTTAATACAGAACTTTATATTCATTTTTGTCCCCCTTTCTCATTATGTACATTTCTGTATGTAATTTTGCTCAGTATAATGTGTACACAAATAATGGCTCCTGATGAAATTGTTATGGATGAAGAACTGTCTTCCAACCTTTCAATAAAATATAACTCTGCCTTTGTTCATGAAGTGGGAATTAGAAACCCACAATTGCATCCAGCTGTGAAAAATATTTTCTATCCTATTCTTTGCTGTTTTATTTTGTTTTTATTTCTTTTAGGGGAAAACTGGAGGTGTAAATAAATAGTTATTTGTAGATGTGGCCATCTCCTCAGGTCTAACCAATCTCGTGGTATTTATTTTGTACAATGACAATAAAGATTATTCTATACTAAAGGCCTCCAGAGTCCAATCATTTAGCAGGAGAGGGAAGTGTATATACACACACACACACACACACACACAAACACACACACACACACACACACACACACACACACACACACACACACACACACACACATATATATATATATATATATATATATATATATATATATATATATATATATATATATATATACATATATACATATACACATATACACATATACACATATACACATATACACATATACACATATACACATATACACATATACACATATACACATATACACATATATATACATACATACATACATACATACATACATACATACATACATACATATATATATATATATATATATATATATATATATATATATAATATCATCTCTATTCAACGTGGTCAATGGATGAGGGGACTTTCAGGAGAAGTATATTGATATAGAAGCATAAATACCATCAACATAGAATGGAGTTTGCTCAGAAGCTGAAACACATCAAGTGAATGAGAGGAAGAGTGGGAAGCAGAGGAGAGAAGAAAGATAGGAAGAGAGGGATAGGAGAGAGGGTAAGGGGGGAAGATGAGGAGAATAAGGAGGAGTGGAATGAGGAGAGAGGAGAAGGAGAAAGGAAGGGGAAGTAGAGTAGAAAAGGATGATGGAGGGAAGAAAGGAGGTAGGAGAGAGGTAGAAGAAAGTAGCGTATGGAGAGCAGAAGAGCTAATAATTGGTTTTACCTTTCTGGGAGTTGATGGCAAGAGGAACTGATGTTATTATTACTTAATACAATATGATATTGGCTATGTAATAGTATACATGTGATTATATGTTATGAAAACGGAAAATAAAATTTTTTTTACTACCAATATATGTATCTTTAATGATTTATTTTGGTCTTTTATAACAATATTATAGGGCATGCTATAGGTCAGAAGATATATTATTTATGTCAGCGTATCGCAGATGGAGTGCAGCTTTCCTCAATCTTTAAGTGGGGACTTTCAAATACTCATTCTAGAAATGATATGAGACCTATACCAAAATGTTATAGCACATCATGTTCTGGTTTAGAATTCCAGGAGACTCCATCTGACCTTCCCCCTCCCCCTTTTTTATTTTCAACTGAAGGTCACCATTACACATCTGGGAAGTCTCTCTGCTCCCATTGAGTTGCTGTAGGAGTTCATTCACAAACGTACTTCACTTCCATGCAGCTGTTTTGCTCTGCTCCTATCCCAGACCTGGGTGGAAAACATGCTGCCCTAAATCTTGCCCTCTACCCCAGTACAGTCTTAGCTTGCACCCAAAATGAGTTGGGGTTGTACTGCTGTCCATGCAGCATTAGTGCATCACATGCCCAAGGAATATGAATTGGTAGTCGTTCCCTTCTCTGAAATCCCAGCTCTGGCCAACATCATCCACCACATGAAAAGCCTTCTCCAGCTGATATGCCCAGTGCTCCGATTAACACAGGCATTGTACTGTTTTCTTCATTTTACTCATGCCAATGGAACATTTTTACATTCCTTGTAACTGTGAGTTGGCTGATCATCTTTTTTTTAAAAAAAATTTTAAACAGTTTTCTTCATTGTACATCAGTTTCAGCTTTGCAACACCTCTATAACAGTTTATATCCACATTTTTTTTACATTTATACATACATACATACATACATACATACATACATACATGTATGTTATATAGTTATCAATCTAGATATTTTTTGCCTTTTACAATTTTGTAATATCTTACCATATTATAATATTATATAAAATAAATATTCTTCATCTTCCATTATACATACACTTATTTCTAATTTCTAATTCATTAATCATCTTTCATTATTAGTTTTCTAATCTTTGCATCTATTATCAAGCCAATTGTACCGTATATCCCAAATTAAATAGTATTCTGTTTCTCCTTTGTCCTTAATCTCCATTGTCAGTGGCTGGTCATTTATTTTCGCCACTAGATGGGAGCAAAGGGAATGCTTTGTATCTCTTGGCCATGCCCATGCCATTTAGTGATCCATCCAGATTTGTCTGACTGATATGCCACCAATGGATAAACATACAGGAAAAGCTGGAATTTAACAAAGTGGTTTTGCTATGGGGATTACTGGGGGAACTGTAAACTACCTAAGAATATTTCAATTGAAGGGAAAGCCTCATCAAACAGGTTGCATTAGTGAGCATTCAATTATATGTATTAAATCAGGGACCGGCTACTCAATTTTAGAGCTTTGCCAGGGTTTTTCAAATTGTCTTCCACAGAACCCTACAGCTCCATGACATCATGAGATGACAGACCAAAGTCACTTAGAGCATTTTAAAAAAAAGATATAATTTATAAGACAGGGGACATTTAACAGATCCAGGATTCCAACTTTTTTTGTTTAATTTTTTAAGGCCTGATTACATGAAATTGTCTGAAAACTCCTGCTTTGAATTGACTAATCAATTGGTTGACCAATTCATTTAAAAAAGAGAAACAGAAATGGCTGCAGAAGTTCACAATATTTGCAATTTTTCATGTAATTGCTCGATAAGAAGGGAACTAGGGAGAGATTATTTTCAAGCAATAAATGCTGTTAAATCGGTATTTCTTTTTCTCATCAGCATCTGAAAACACTAACGATTGCTCTGAACCTTTCTGCAGTTCTCCCATAATGCTCCCTCCCATTTTCATTTCAACTATCGACATTTCCTGTAGATGTAGGCAGTCATTTTGGCCTTTTGTCAACTGATGTCTTATGCTTTAATGTCTATTTTTAGTTATGGAGTATCAGACTCCTTAAGAACATTGTGGTCTTGGTTCTGTTTATAATAATTCAAGGCAATTGCATTAATTTAGATAAATATGTCTTATTGAAATTATTTTGCAGCCTCTGTCCATATTATAAGGAAATAGCAGTGGCAAGTCACTTCAATATTGTTCTCAAGAAAATTGTATGGTTGTTTTCTATGATCACCAGGAGTCAAGCTCAAAGAGAAAGCACCTTTATTTTATTCTTAACTTTGTCTAAGCCAAAAGTTTATTATAACCAATTTGTGCAAGTAGTCTTAGATTATGGAATTACTGGTTTCTACTTGGAAATCACTTCTGGACTTTGTGCTTGAGGTGATTTGATTTTGGATTTTACCAATTAGATAGATTTGTTGATATAGAAATTGCTAGTTTGTACCACTATGTAAAAGTAAAAAGTGGAGTTTGGATGTTACTATCTTATTTTACTACACCAAAGGGAGTAGTAAAGTAGTCGTAAGTCAATGAGTTTTCTTTCTTTTTCCCTTCTTTTCTGCACTCTTCCCTTCCTCTTTCCCTCCCTTATTTTTCCTACTATTTGTTTTTGTATTTTATATTATTAACCAATTAAAAAAAGATGATGGAATTACTGGTACGTATGGACAAAGAAGAGCCCCTTATCCATGAACTTAAAATAACCTGATCACATACAAGCAATCAATATAATACATTAGTAAGTATGTCAGAATATTGTAGGAGGGAGAAGTGGCCAATCAGCCTTTTAACTGCCCTCATAGAGAAATCTTCATATGTACAAAAAGTGTAACGTTTAATCCTTCAATGAGGGTAAACCAATGAAAAATGAGCACATCCTATGTATGCATGTTTATAAGCAGTACAGGTGAGTCCTTAACTTACAATCACAATTGGGACCCAGAATTACCACGGCTAAAGCAAGATGGACGTTAATTGTTGGAAGAAATAACCATCTGGTTGAGTTCCAAGATGGGAGAATGTTCTGTCCCTCCTTCACGGCTCTTAACAAACGGCAGACAATTAATCTTAAAAGAAACTTTCTTTATCAGTTCTCAGTTCAAACTGGCTTCGAGCCCAAAAATAACAGAAATACAGTCTCTTTCAAGCAGATAACAGAATACAAAACAACTCTTAAAAACAATGCACTTCTTCCAAAGTCTCCACGAATCAGGGTTACATGAAACACCAAAGCACTTATCCAAGTGTATCTTCCATAAATCACGATTAATAATCAAACAATGTTGTACCAAACAAGGAACACACGAAGGAACGTATGACTCCTGCGACCAGGGCGTGGCAGCATCCGTCCATTTATCTCCAAACTTGCCTGTAACCAGCCCCAGCTGCATAATGAATCTTGTATCCTGAAAAGACTCACAGCAGACATCTGCTGAGTCACAACAGGAGAAAGACACTGCAAACATGGAGGCTGATTGGAAAGATGATATATTGATGAACAGAACCACCAAGCACATAGTTCTGTTGCAACTGACCAAATGGAATTGAGAGTGAGGGGGTGTTATACCTTCTTTTGGGCTTTACACTTAAGCTTCCTATTCCTGGGCAAGAACATGTGTTCTATCCGTTGTTGTTAGACTCCCATGGGGCCATGTAGGGGTCATAGCTGGCTGCAAATCTAGTATTTGTCTGAGCTCCCAGGTTTGGTTGAAGTTTGGACTGCTGTGAGATGATGCAATGACTGAAATATCCTTAGGAGATTGTGCAACGTAGTGAGCTCTGTGTCTTCTGCTAAATGGTAGTGGGTTAATCCTATTACGCCGTGAAGGATCATATCCTGTTCTTAATCCCATCACCCTGAAGCTGAAGGTCTTTTGTTTTGTTGATAGGCTGGCCTACTCTTTCTTAATGGGCACAAAATATCTGCTTCGGGGGGAGGCCGCTAGACTGAGTCTGCTTTCTGCCTTTAAAAAAACCATGTTTCTTCATTTCTCATTTAGGGAAATATAATTTCTTGCCTTTTTAATATTCCTCAAAATATTTCATTCTTCTAAGAGGGGGGCTTCCCACATATCTGAATCGTGTCTGATTTTATGACCTTTTCTGCCAAGATTGTTAAACAAATCACTGCCATTATTATGCAAATCACGTGGTTAAGTGAATCTAGCTTCCCCCGTTGACTTTGCTGATTGGAAGCTGGTTAAAAAGATTGCAAATAGTGATCACGTGACACCCCCCCCCGCCTCCAAGAGACTGCAACTGTCGTAAATACATGCCAGTTGCCAGGTGCTTGAATTCCGATCACATGGCTGTGAGGATGCTGTGATGGTCATAAGTTGCAAAGATGGGTCAGAGGTCCCTTCTTTTTACAGTTTCAGTGCCACTGTAACTTTGAACAGTTACCAAACTAATTGTTGTAAGTACAACACTACCTCTATGACTTTGCCAGCGCTACTATCTGCTGTTGTAAGGCGGATCTGGCCTTTGTTGCTAAATAAACGTGTCTCTTTACCAGTTGGCCTCCTCTGCTCATTGGACTTGGCATCAAAATTGAGCAATAATACGGTAGGGAAAATGTTAGATAATTTAGCCAAGGAACAAAAACAACCTTTTAATCGATCTCTAATTAGTTTGGATAGCAAACGTAATAGCAAACCAAATGCCTCCCATGCCAACTAGATTGGAAGCAGAAGAGGTACAATGAACAACAGGAGGGAGGGATATTGTGCATTTATATGGCTCCTTCAACAATGTACAAGTTACTTGAAAAGCAGAGGGGGGGGGATTCAGCCACCAATTAACCCAGTGAAGAACAAACGTGGTATGTGACCCCAGTAAGCCCAGAATGTTGGTTGGAAAAGGAAACTCACAAAACCGGGGGACAGAATTGACTTGGTAGACTGTATCAGTACTCAGAAAATGAAATATCTGATTGGCTGACACACTGCAGAAAGCAGACCTATCAAGGAGTGAGAAATGTATTGCAGATCCAGGTTGGGTTTTTTTTTTTTTTTGATCCACATATTTCATACTGGTCTTGGGCTTCTGTCCACCACACACACAAAGGGAAGGGAAGGAAAAAGGAAAGGAAAAGAAAAAGGAAAGGAAAGGGAAAGGGAAAAGAAAGGAAAAAGGAAAGGAAAGGAAAAAGAAAATGAAGGAACAAGGAAAGGAAAGGAAAAGGGAAAGGAAAGGAAAAAGCAAAGGGGAAAGGAAGGAAAGGGAAAAAGGAAAGGAAAAGGGAAAGGAAAGGAAAAAGAAAAGGAAGGAAAAAGGAAAGGAAAAAGAAAAGGAAAGGGGAAAGGAAAGGAAGGGAAAAGGGAAAAGAAAGGAAAGGAAGGGAAAAGGGAAAAGAAAGGAAAGGAAAGGGAAAGGGAAAGGAAAGGAAAAAGAAAAGGGAAAGGAAGGGAAGGGAAAAAGGAAAGGAAAAAGGAAAGGAAGGTAAAAAGAAAAGGAAAGGGGAAAGGAAAGGAAGGGAAAAGGGAAAGGAAAGGAAAAAGTAAAGGAAAGGAAAAAGAAAAGGAAAGGGAAAAGGAAAGGAAGGGGAAAGGAAAAGGAAGGGGAAAAAGAAAGGGAAAGGTTTAAGGAGCCATAATTCCTTTCACTCTTTTTTAATTTTCTAAAGGAGGCACCAATTTTATTGTGGTAACAAAAGTAAACATCTCCCCCTGGTGGCAACAGACGAAGGCAAAAAAACAACATGGCAAAACTGGACATTCCATCAGCTTAAAACATTTAGGAAACAATTATAAAATTAACTGGCTTTTTACTTTAGAAAGAAGTCATACATTAATAAGCCACATGGTCATCTCCAAATAGCAATCAAATCCTTGTTGGAAGAGCTACCTCAAAAAATTCAGATTTTTGGGCTTCCGGTGGGGGGGGGTTGCTGGTGGGAGCTGGTCATTACAGTTCTGGAATCCTGGTTGCGTTAAACTGTCTGATGAGCAATCCACCATCCGTCTGACAGCTTGTTTACCTTTTCTTCGGGCGAAGGAGATAAGGTGAGCTAATTGTGCTGGGCAACGCGCCAACTAACTCTCTCAGATCGACTCTGGGAGGGGAGGAAGGGGCACCAGAATTCTCTCCATGCCAGGAATTCCTGTTGTTTATTAGCAACACAAAGCAAGCCTCCCATCCTCACAACAAAAATTTGATTTACTAAATTCAAGACAAGCAGACCCTATACACCTGAACTTTTAATCATTTGTATTAATCCGTAGCTTCATTTTTACAAGAATTCCTTCTGATATCTTACTTGCTAAAGAGATATTCAAAATGGCGCCGAGCAGCTTCGTAACACTGATCGGGCTTTGAATTTCTACGGAGTTTAAAACTTCAAAGAAAAGGAGTGATTTAATACTAAATTAAACAGCAACAGCTGCACAATCGACCAGCAGAGACTTATTAATTGGCTGAAGAAGATTAAAACTTGGAATGGCTTCTAAGCAAAACCCTATCCAAAAGGTCCCCCCCTCCCCCTGTTTCAAAAAGTGCAGGCAGTTCGCCCGCCCCTGGCACAAAACTACAGTCATTACTTCCTCCCCCCCCCCCCTAGGGGAGCTGTTAACTAAAGAAACTTTTCAGAAGGAACTGGCTGAAGCATTTAAAAATCATGTAATTACGATGGAAACAAAAATTAAGGAGGAGATATCCGTTGCTCATAAAGAACTGTCTGATAAACTTGAGACCAGGGTTCAGAAGATCAGGGATGATATGTTGGGGGTTCTTAATTCGTTTTCAGATTATGTGTCCGGAATTGAAAGCAGATTAGAAGATCTTAATGACTCTAATATTAATTTGGTATCCAAAATGGACGTGGTTCAACAAAAAGTTAGAGATGCTGAAAAAGAAATTATGTTAAAGTATAGACAAATGGAACTTGCACTAAGAATAAGAGGTTTGCGTGAAAATAACCAGGAAAATCTGAAACAGATTCTCTCAGAAGCTTTCGATAGTCTGATGGGAAGGGCAGGGGGGAATTTTGATTGGCAAATTGATAAGGTTTATCGTGTTAACTCCTGGCTGGCTAGATAGAAGCATCTTCTACAGGACATTGTGATTTACTTCACCACAAGAGACATGAGGAATATGATATTGCAAGAGTCCTATAAAACCAAGCTTCAAATTGGGAGTCAGGAAGTGACTGTTTTGAAAGAGATAACACCTCAAATGCTAAGATCTAGGAAAGACAATGCCTTTTTAGTCGAAGAGCTTAAAAATCATCAGCTACGGTTCAGATGGGATGCACCAGTTGGGCTAGCACTCATTTTTGAGGGGCAAAGATACCGTCTTAATTCAGTATGGATGGCCCGAGATTTTTACCATAATATCTTGAAGGCCGGACACCCCGCCCCACCTGGACCTAGAGAAAGGGAACAAGAAGGATAAGATAGACAGCAAACTACACAATTATCAATAAGGATGGATCATTTTTCTCTCTCAGAAGCATAAGGAGCCAAGGAACAAAGACAAACCCGTGTGATTACTAGACGAATGGACCAACAATTAAAAAAGCAACAATCACAACAAATACCTGTTATCGGTCAAGATGCTACAGTTACCAGCTTAGAAGCAGTGGGAGGAGCCAGACCAAAGGTTAAATTCCGGGATGTTCAGATGGCTCTAAAAAAGCTTCAGGGAGCCAAAGATGACAACTAAGTTTCTAACATGGAACGTCAATGGATTAAACTCTCCACAGAAAAGAAAAAAAATATATCACTATCTTAAACAGTTCAAGAATGATATAATTTGTTTGCAAAAAACTCACATTAGATCAACTGATCAAAAATATCTGATTAATACAAGATTTGGACAACATTTTATAGCTTCTGCTACAGAGAAGAAAAATGGTATAGTTATATACTTAAGGAAGGATATGAAAGCTGAATTAATCGAAGCAGATCCCCACGGAAGATATATTGCAATAGACTTGGTATTAGAAGGGAAAAGAACATTGCTACTGGGAATATATGCTCCCAATCAACAACAAGATGGATTTTATAGAAAGCTTCATGACAAATTAGCACAGTGGGATTATAAGTCCTGCATACTATTGGGTGACTGGAACGGTGTTATGGACACTAAGAAAGATAAGAAGGCTTCTTGCCCAAATACTCAAATGCGAGTGAAACTACCTAAGTCCTTTTTCGATATGATGGATGATTTCGAACTGAGAGATATTTGGTGAAAAAGAAATGCAGAAGAATATGATTTTACCTTCTTTTCTGATAGACATCAATCCTTTTCCAGAATTGATTTCATACTAACTACCAATGATTTGCTTTCTAGGGCGAAGAAGACAAAGATATGTGCCAGAGTTTTATCAGATCATAATCCAGTTTGGATGGAGTTGGGAGGGGTGATGCAAGCAAGAAGGTCCTGGAGATTGAATGAAAATTTATTTAGATATGAGAAATATACTAATGAATGTAAAAAATTGTTAACAGAATACTTTGTATTTAATATGAATAAGGGTACATCTATGGAAATTGTATGGGATGCAAGTAAAGCATATATGAGAGGAGCTTTGATAAATCTAAATAGATTACATAGATGTAAACAAGGGGAAAAGCGAACAGAACTGGAAGATTAAATTAGGAAGAAAGAGCAAGAGTTAACTTTAAAACCAGGAGATATAAAGATTAAAGAAGCAATTACCTTATTAAAAGACCAATTTAATATGTTGATCTCAGACCAGGTAGCCACTAGTCTGTTATATGCAAAACATAATACTTTCTGCAATGCAAATAAATCTGGTAGATGGTTAGCATATCAGATAAGGAAAAAATAAAAATTTCGTAACATAGCCAAATTGCACTACAGAGGGAAAGAAGTGTTTCAACAGGGTGAGATTCAAAAGGTCTTCTGTGAATTCTTTACAGTGTTGTACAAGGGTGACAAAATTAATGGTCTAGATATAGAGAGATACTTGGATAAAGAAAAAATACCCATAGTTAAAGAAGAGCAGAGGCAAAGATTGAATCAACCAATACCTTCGGGGAAATTTTACAGGTAATTAAGCAGTTAAAGGCAGGGAAGGCACCTGGTACAGATGGCTTGACAGTGGCTTACTATAAAAATCTACAATTAGAAATGGTAGAACCTCTTAAGGAATTATTTAATAAGATTCAAACGGAAGGTAAGGTACCTCCATCTTGGAAGACAGCTTTTATATCCCTGATACCCAAAGAAGACCAAGATATTACCCAGCCAAAAAACTACAGCCCTATATCACTACTTAATGTAGATTATAAAATCTTTACTAAAATACTAGCAAATAGGTTAGTGTTAGTTATTCAACAATTGATTCATAATGATCAAACAGGTTTTATTCAAAGGAGACAAATGAGAAGTAACGTAAGATTAATTGTTAATTCACTAGAATATTTGGGAAAGAATAACCAAATTCCTGCTGCGCTCATATTTCTGGATGCTGAGAAAGCCTTTGATCGAGTTAATTGGCAATTCCTGTTGAAAACATTGCAAAAAATGCAAATAGGGGAACGTTTCTTACAATCAATTAAAGCAATATATCAACAGCAAACAGCTCAAATTATAGTTAATGGAAGTTTAATAGATTCTTTTCAAATTGAAAAAGGTACAAGACAGGGTTGTCTCTTGTCCCCATTACTGTTTATTATAACTTTGGAAATATTGTTGAATAAAATATGGGGCTTGGAGGGCCTAAAGGGGATTAAGATTAGGCAGCAAGAATATAGAGTGTGTGCTTTTGTGGATGATCTGGTTATAATATTAACCCAACCGCAGGAATCTAGTATGATCTTAATGAATATGATTAATCAATATGGTCAAGTGTCAGGATTTAAAATTAATCTAGGAAAAACAAAAATATTAGCTACAAATATGAATACTAAACAAAAGGAAGAACTAGAAGGAATGATAGATGTGAAATAGTTAAAAAGGTCAAATATTTAGGAGTTCATATTTCAACCTCAAACGGGAAGTTATATAAGTATAATTATGAACCACTTTGGCATAGTATACAGACAGAGATGAAAAAATGAGAAAAGTTACATTTATCCTTGCTGGGAAGAATAGCAGCAGTGAAAATGAATATTTTACCTAAATTTTTATTTCTTTTCCAAATGCTACCTATACTTTAAAAAGATGTGAACCTGTTAGAATGGCAGAAGGGTATTAATAAATTTGTATGGGCAGGGAAGAAGCCAAGAGTAAAACTAAAAATAATGCAAGATGTGCGTGAGAGGGGAGGTTTGAAATTACCCAATTTAAAACTATACTATGACGCAGTAGCTTTATCTGTAATTAGTGATTAGATTAATTTAACAAACGATAGGATACTTAATATCGAGGGGTATGATCTGGTATATGGTTGGCATGCTTACCTGCTATATAACAAAAAAGTGGACAAGAATTTTAAAAGTCATATTTTAAGGAATGCTTTACTGCGGGTCTGGAAAAAAATATCAATACAAATTAAATGATAAGATACCCATGTGGGCAATTCCTAGATATGCAATAGAAAATATGAACATAGTACAAAAACAGGATATAATTACTTACAGACAGCTTCTTACTCTAGAAAGGGGTGTATTACAACTAAAATCCTTAGATGAATTAAAAGAGGAACAGGTAATTCAAACATGGTTCCAGTATGGACAGCTACAGGCCAGGTGGAAAACAGATCAAAAAATTGGTTTTAGGCAAGTCGAGGATAATTTATTTAAACAAATAAGAGATCAAAGCTTAATGCATATAAAGAGACTATACAATGTATTAATACAGATGGATTCCGAAACAGAATTAGTTAAAGACTGTATGATAAATTGGGCTCAAAATATTGAAGAACCAATAATGTTGGATACATGGGAAAGGATCTGGGTAAGAAATGTAAAATTTACACAAGCCCAAAACTTGAGAGAAAACTTTTATAAGATGTTTTATAGATGGCATTTAGATCTAAAAAGTTGGCTTCTATGTATCCGAACTTACAACCCAAATGCTGGAGATGTGATTCTCTCGACGCTACATATTTTCATATATGGTGGACTTGCAAAAAGGTTAAGGCATTTTGGATAAAAATATGGTGGATTATGCAAAATGTTCTTTAAAAAAGGATAAAGTTTACCCCTCAGTTATTTTTGTTAGGTATAATTACTGATTGTACAGCTATAGAGATTTATTTGATTTTGCACTTAATAACTGCAGCTAGATTGTTGGTGGCGCAATACTGGAAGAAGGAAGATTTGCCTATAATTCAAGAATGGACATTGAAAGTCACAAATTTAGCCGAGGTGGCTAAAATATCTGCATATCTTAAGGACCACTCAAATGAGAAATATAAATGAGACTGGAAAAAATGGATTGATTATACACAAAATAAATATGGGACTAAGAAATTCCAGGTAGCATATGATTAAGATCAGGAATGATATAAATTGTTTAAAGTTAGCCTAGCAAGGAGGAGCTAAGTTCAATGTAAAGATGTTATCAATTTTCTATTCTTTTCTCCAATATATTTTAGACTGTTTTTGTTAAAGATTTATACCGTGTATGGGTTCTGGGAAGTCGGGGGGGGGGGGGAAAGGCTGGGGGGGTTGGGGGGAGGGTGGGAGGGAGGGATGAATATTAGGCTTGACGAGGGGTGTTAGATTTTAATGTAATATGATTGCACATGTATACTGTCTTCCCTTATTTTTTCTTTAAAACTAAGATATGTTAAGTATATTGATATGGAAGCATAAATACCATCAACATAGAATGGAGTTTGCTCAGAAGCTGAAATACACCAATAAGAGGAAGAGTGGGAAACAGAGGAGAGAAGAAAGATAGAAAGAGAGGGATAGGAGAGAGGGTAAGGGTGGAAGATGATGAGGATAAGGAGGAGTGGAATGAAGAGAGAGGAGAAGGAGAAAGGAAGGGGAAGTAGAGTAGAAAAGGATGATGGAGGGAAGAAAGGAGGTAGGAGAGAGGTAGAAGAAAGAGGTGTATGGAGAGCAGAAGAGCTAATAATGGGTTTTCATCTTTCTGGGTGTTGACAAGAGGAACTGATGTAATTACTACTTAATACGATAGGATATTGGCTATGTAATAGTATACATGTGATTATATGTTATAAAAATGGAAAAATAAAAAAATTCAGATTTTTGCCATGGGACACAGTCTCTGTAAATGATTGGAAACAATCTTCCCCACACATCTGCTTTGCATATGGAGTAAGATGCATTGGCGATGGATCACTTAATATGCCACATGTCTGCCTGAGCAAACTCTAATTCAGCAGCCAGTCCTTTGATCTTTGATGGCCATCACTGCTTTAAAGCTCCTGGTGTTCTCCCTGTGCACATCAAAAGCACATAATATTAATATGTTACAATTTGACTATGCTACCATGTTCCATAATGACTCCAGGTATATAAAAAGCACAACAACAGCATAATACAGCCATACAAATCTCATTCCCTAAAATGATCTGTAATACAATTGAAAGTTTACCCACTTCAAAGATAAAATACGAATCACTATTAAACAGCCAACTGGCAGTTTCTAGCCATAAGCAACATAGCAGGCATTAACCTATGACTCTGTGAAATGGACTCATTGCTCCTGCTTTTCTGAATGCCAATGTATTTGGGGCCGTGATGTGGGACTCCATAAGAAGATTGTTGCAATGGAAAAGCCTGCTACCAAATCCCTGTCAGAGAGAGAAGATCCAGAACAGCTCATGGGCTGAAAGAACAGGGTGAGCAGATCCCACTTTAGAGATACTTAGGGGCCAAGCCATGTAAGGTTTTATGAGTCAAAAAAGACCACCATTTGGACCTGAACTCTCTTGGCAAGCAGGACAACACCTATGAAACTGTACTGCATGGTTGCTGCAACTCTAACAGGCTAGTAATTGGGCTACCATGTTCTGTAACAAGTGCAGTTTGCCAATAGTCTTCAGAGGCAGCCCACTGCAGCAATAGTCATACCTTTAAATGATAAGAGGATGAGTCACCCACACCAAGGCCTCCCACTCTAAGGAGTATAGAGTATATAATTACTTTGGCCGTAAAATCTGGATCACATCTACGCACGGCTACACACAGGAGACTTGTCTTTCTCATTTCCCTTCTGAAAATTCTGACCAGCCTTCACTTCAGAGATAAAATATGCAGGGTTTCTGGAAGATTGCAAGGAGATCATTTCCTGTGCAATTCCTTTCCCTCCTCAAAAAATCTTCCACTGCTTGAAAAAACTGGATAAAACTTGAAGAGCCTCCTTTGACCAGCCCTTCCCTACTCACAGTAAACACTGAAGGTTTCCAAACAGCAACTCAGCCCATTGCTGTTACATTCAGCTGTGGTATGATTTCTGAGTTTACACCGAGAGCCTATTTGGATCTGCTTGTGCAGATGAAAGAAATTAAATCAGCCTAGTTGAAGATCGCCTCTCACACTCCATTTGCATAAATCCCACCATTAAGGGGAGAGATGCGGGATGTGAGCTAAATGGTGCCCTACTCTGAGCCACAGACTAATCTAGAAAGCATGCAATAAGCCATACAGAATCTGAAATATGAGGATTTGCGTCTTCCTCCGGCAATATTTTTCGCCAGGGTGCCAACTTCATGCATTCCCTTGAGGTCCAAAATCTAAAGTGCTACTATTTATTTATTTATATTTATTTATTTATTTATTTATTTATTTATTTATTTATTTATTTATTTATTTATTTATTTATTTATTTATTTATTTATTTATTTATTTATTTATTCATTCATTCATTCATTCATTCATTCATTCATTCATTCACTCACACACACACACACACACACACACACACACACACACACACACACACACTTACTTCCAGCACAGAAAGGAAGGATGGTGAAGAAGAGATTCTGTTTGCCAGACAAGGTCATTAATAGTTAGGGATTTGCTAAGAAGTGTAATCCTGCTTCTCAAGCATTGGGTCTGATGCTACTCATCTCTGAGCCCTTATCACACAAAACTGGAACAGAAGATGGCAGGGGTGTCCACTGGGTATAGTCAAAGAAATCAGGATGGCAGCTATAAATAGTGTGATCATGCCACAGCATGTTTAAAAAGATGGAATGTTGATCACACCACCACACCTTGACTTTTTTGACTATGTCCTGCAGAGATTGCTGGGGAAACGGAGCTGTGCTAATCCCACCTGCCTGGTTCTCTTGCTTTCCTTGACCTCTTCACAAGATGGAACTGGACATTCTGCTTGCAACATTAGCACAGTGTGTCATCTAAAAATCTGATGAGAGAGCCCAGAATGCAAAGCGAATGTGAGCAATGCAAGGAAATCACCAAGAGCAAGAAGCAGAACTGAAGAATGGCCTCTGTCTGCCCCCTCCTGCTTCCAGGAGAATTCCAGGATGGATCTTTGGATCTCGGAAAGACCGAGTGGCTGTTGTGCTTCCCTCCCATGAATTGGCCAAGTGTTCCATCTCTCAGGCTGGGGGGTCAAATTGTACGCCCCTCAGATAGGGCTCGCAACTTGGGAGTCCTCCTGGACCCTCAGCTGACTTTTGAACACCATTTGTCAGCTGTAACCAGGGGGGCATTTGCCCAGGTTTGCCTGGTGCACCAGTTGCGTCCCTACCTGAACCGGGAGGCCCTCACAACAGTCACTCATGCCCTTGTGACCTCTAGGCTGGAGTACTGCAATGTGCTCTACATGGGGCTGCCCTTGAAGAGTATTCGGCGACTTCAGCTGGTCCAGAATGCAGCCGCGCGAGCAATCATGGGTGCACCTCAATTCACCCACGTAACACCTATCCTCCGCGAGCTGCACTGGCTGCCTGTTGATCTCCGGGTGCGCTTCAAGGTGCTACTTGTCACCTACAAAGCCCTTCGTGGTATTGGATCTGGGTACTTGAGAGACCGCCTACTGCCAATCACCTCCACTAGACCGATAAGATCGCATAGATTAGGCCTCCTCCGAATTCCATCAGCCAGCCAGTGTAGACTGGCAACTACTCGGAGGAGAGCCTTCTCAGTGGCTGCTCCGACCCTCTGGAACGAACTCCCCGTGGAGATCCGGACCCTCACCACCCTCCAGACCTTCCACGCCGCACTTAAAATCTGGCTATCCCGGCTGGCCTGGGGTTAAAGATTCTAACCCCTACTCGAATTGTATGACTGTTGAGTTCTTAAATAATGTAATGTTTTTATGTTGTAAATCGTTTGTCCTTCCCCCACCCCTTTTGAACTGTGAGCCGCCCTGAGTCCCCCCAGGGAAAAGGGCGGCATACAAATAAAGTGAACTGAACGTAACTTTGCTCTCCTCAGAAACTAAACACTTTCCAGATTAAGTTCTAACCTCCCTGTTGAAGATTAAAGTCCTATTTGCCTGTCTATGTCATCATCCTTCTGCCAACCTAGCAGTTTGAAAGCATGTAAAAATAGTAGAAAAACAGGAACCACCTTTGGTGGGAAGGTAACAGCATTCCGTGCACCTTCGGCATTTAGTCATTGCCAGCCACATGACCACAGAGACATCTTCAGACAGCACTGGCTCTTTGGCTTTGAAACAGAGATGAGCACCGCCCCCTAGAGTCGGGAATGACTAGGACATATGTGCGAGCGGAACCTTTTCCTTTATGTCATCATTCCTGAAAGCAGGAATCTGGCTTCAGCACTGCTTAAGGAAGCAGTTTTGATAATTACAACAGAAAGGAGATTTATTTACAGAAACACGTGATAGGGATAAGGAAAACCTGGCACCTACCAGGTGGATTGTCAAAACATGCATGTGTTTATATACATGAATGCATAGGCCAGGGAAGTGGGACAAAAGAAAATTATTTGGAATCATTTCAGCCAAGATAACACCACACTAGACAAAGAAAGGACCCAAAGTAAATCTCTAACTTCTCTATGTCATCAGTACCTGATGAAATATTGATGAGTCAATGCAGCTTGGTTCATACCTCAGTGGGCCTCTTCATCAACTTCCTGGTTTAAGTCCTAAAATTCAAAATGTTTCTTGGCTGAAGAGGTGTGTTTAGCATAGTCTCTGTGGAGCAGGTTTGATCCCATTCAAACTGACTATTACAGAATCCTCAGGTTGCTTCAGAAAGGCAAACTGATTTATTAAACAAAAATTGAGCAGAATAAAATTGAATAATTCTATTAAAATCATATTGATTTGGAACCTAAACCATTTTCTGAATCAAATCATCGGGTTGATTGCATTGGTGGGAAAGAGCTTGCACAGGGATCAGACTGTCAGTTCCAAAAGTCAATTTGATTTGGGGATTCAATCCAATTGTCTTTGAATGGGCTCTCTCAATCAAATCATCACACAGACACAGCACTACAGACAGAAAATGTGTGTTGCTTCATGCCAACACAAACTAATACTATAAAAAAGAGGAAGTTCATCTAAGTCACGGCCTATGGCTGGGCTACGTCTGGTCCAGAAAGCAGCCTGCAAAAGCAATTGCTTCACTGAAAAAGCCATTTCAGGATATGTTTCATTTTCATGGGATGCTTTTGTATCAGGCATTTCAAGTTGGCCTCCCAAAGTGGTTGGAATAAATGATTAATAAGCGGAAAGGGCAAACAAACATGTCTGTTTTGGAGAAATGGCATATCTGCCACTCATATTTTTTCCTTCAAAACAAAGTGATTCTTCAGAACATAACCAGGTCCTCATGGAAATAAAATGAAAGGGCTTCCTCGGGTATCATGCACGTTTTTAGACAATGATGGTAGTGATTGTGTTTTTCTTGAAGAACAGAGATAGGTACTTCTGGGCTGTTCTTCGTAGACCAAATTGACCTGGATCTTGATGGGAAGAGTCTAGGATAGCAAAATGTTTTGAGTTTTCCTTGCTTCAAATGTCACTCTGATGGCATCTATCTACCTAACTATCAATCAACCTAATTATCGATCTTCCTATCTGCCTATCAATCTACCTATCTATCTACCTATATAACTTTAATATTTTTATTGGTATCCTTCAGTCTCAAAAGACGATGGTATCGTGCTCTGGAAAGAGGTGGCAATCCCTTCCACATTGAGGGCAGAAACATTCTGTCCCCTGCCCAGCCCCCAGATTTCGCCGGTTCCGAGACTGCCTCTTTGGCTCAGCCTGCCAAACAAGTGTCTCTTCGAATTGGAGAAGGCCATGCTGCATCTTTAGCCTCCAAGCTGAATGATACGAGGTCAAGGTTCCCCAACTGTTAATGTCCATTCCCAAGGCCTTTAGATCCCTCTTGCAGATATTCTTATATCACAGCTGTGGTCTCCCTCTGGGATGTTTTCCCTGCACTAATTCTCCATACAGGAGATCTTTCAGAATCCGACCATTGGCCATTCTCATGATATGCCCAAGCCAGCATAGACATCTTTGTTTCAATAGAAATTCTAGCACGTTACAGGACTGCGCTATTTGGAACTTCCTCATGCCAGGTCATGCCAAGAATATGTCGGAGACAGCTCATATGAAAGGTGTTCAACTTTCTCTCCTGCCCTACATAACTACCTACCTACTTATCTACTGTGTTGTGTGTGTGTGTGTGTGTGTGTGTGTCAGAGAGAGAAAGAGAGATAGAGACAGTCAGACAGACAGACAGACAGACCTCATCTATCTCTTCTATCTACCCATCTATTCCCCCTTCTCTCTGTTTTAAGAAGGACTCCAGGTGGCAAACCATAGGATAAAACAATTTAATTACGGTAAAACAAACTTTAATTAATACAGTAAATTCCAATGAAGGGACCATTAGAGGGTCACTGCTGGGCAGTTGGGAATTGGTACTTCCACAGTGACCCAGTTTCAATCAAAAGCACTTGGAATCCCTCACCTCTGGAGCAATGCTCTGCGTTACTGTGAAACTTTCATATGGCGCCATTCCCTTGGCCTTGACACTGTGATTAGTCAGGACCTACTGGCCAATTGAATGAATTTCAGACAAGGCTACATAGCCATCTTCACTCAACCAGGTTCTTTTATATAGACAGAAAGGCCATTGCTGGAAGCCAGATGCTGACAATGACAATTGACTGGATTTTAGCAACGCATTTGTTTGGAATTAAATTTCTGAAATAATCATTGCTCTGAATATGTTCTAATATTTGTCATACTGAAAAACAGCCCACTCAACCATTTTCAATTTCAAGAACCCTTCCTTCGGGTTCAGAAGAAGCAACCCCATCTAATGCATCCAATGCACCTGCAGGCAGAATACTCTTCTTCTACTGATGTATATGGGTCCTTTCAGCCTTTACTATTTTATCTGGTTTGGTATCCAAATGAAAAACTGCAAGTCTCACTCAAATTTCTTCTAGTTGGCATTCCTCAAAATAATAATAATAAAGGATTTTGCAAATGTTTAATTTGTCTGTTAGTTTGTTGGGTGAGGTATGTGTGTTTGACAGGCTGTTGTAGCTATAACCAATAGGTTCAAACAGCACAGTACTTTGCTATTACGATGATGGTGTCATCCCTGCCAGATAAATGAGACAAGAAACATAACTAGGAATTATGTTGCTAGTTATGCCCTTAGACTTATATACCACTTCATAGTGCCTTACGGCCCTCTCTAAGCAGTTTATAGAGTCAGCATATTGCCCCCAACAATCTGGGTCCTCATTTTACTCACCTCGCAAGGATGGAAGGCTGTCAAACTTGAGCCTAGTGGGATTCGAACTGCCAAATTGCAGGCAACTGGCAGTCAGCAGAAGTAGCCTGCATTCTAACCACTGTGCCACTGCAGTTCAACTAAATGAATTAATTCTATTTTATTGTAAGGCTATATCAATAGAACCCTGTAAGTCTGGAGATACACATTTCAACTACTTGATACATTCTGGAGGGTCCTTTCTTAAGTTTCTTTCTCTGACTCCTAAACCATTGGGGACTCTCTGATTGTTTCCTAGGTTCTGTCTCTTCTCCTCTTTCTCCAAGTTCATTCAGACATTCCATCATATCAGACTGAAATTCACTAGGGTTTCCAGCATAAGTGGCAATTTATTACCGTATGCTGGATTCTTTTGTATGTTTTCTTATTTCTACTATATAATATGTGTTGTGTGCATAACACAGATATGAAAGAGGTGGGACTTCAATTGCCTGATTGTGGCCACCTTCTTTCCTTTTTTAAAAATCAGATTAACAGAGTTGGAAGGGACCTTGTAGGTCATCTAGTCCAACCTCCTGCCCAAGCTGGAGACCCTACACCATTTTTAACAGATGGCAGACAAGTCTCTTTTTGAAAGCTTCCAGTGATGCAGCTCCCACAACTTCTGAAGGCAAGCTGTTCCATTGGTTTACTGCTTAGATATTATTGGTTTACAAATTATCAGCATTGGAAGGACCTTGTAGGTCATCTAATCTAATCCCCTGACCAAGAAGGAGACCCTACTCTGCAGATACCACTATATGTATGACCACTGGATTGTACTTTTTCCTTTAGTAGCCTAGAAATCTGTTGCTACACTACTAAACTATTTTCCACTAAAACTATGTAATTTTTTCTCCCTGAAATTAGAATGATTGTTTGTTCCTTTTATGTCTCTGTCATTTTTAATCATATATTTGGATACTATGTTTAACACCTTATACACCTCCTTAGGTATTGTGATAATGATGAAATGGAAAGGTTTTCATGTTTTAAATATATACCTAAAGAATAGTAAGGATATTCATTAGTTTAGCACATTAAGTGCTTATACTTCCCCTTGTTTCTGCAATTCTTCAATCTTATTATGAGATAGAACAATTCATCATCTGTACTAGAAATAATCCCAGGAAAAAAGTAATAAGATTATTTCAAAAAGATAGAAAAAAAACCCTCTGGGTTGGTTTGGTAAATGTAATAATGTGCATTTTTAAAAAATGAATAGGATGTTTACAGATTGATTTGAAAAGACAACAGCTCTGAGCTCCATAACATGAATATTTGGCCTTCGAAATCCCAAATCTTCAAATCTCTGTCATTTCTTATCCCATGTCCAATGCTTCTTGTGATTGCTGCTGCCTACTTTACAACAATCCTCTTATTATAAAAATGCAATGTTTGGGATGATTGCAGTTCAACCTCATCGCCCATTTCTTTGGCCGCCAAACAGAATGATGTATTAATTCTGGTCTTGTTAAGGGTCCTTTTGGGATGAAGGCCTTATGACCCCAGCATTAAAAGAGTGAGCCTTGGCAATAAGAATGGGGGGAGGGAATTTAATGCACCCCTAGGAGCTAAGAAAGAAGCTGAGGGATGATCTTTTTCCTCATTCACATGCTTATCATTTTCTCTTCTTTAAAACCTCTCTCTAGAGAGCCCTTTTGCATCTCCTTTGAGATGGTTTGCAACACTGAAGAAAATATTGGGGAATATCAGGACGAGGACTGAACTTTATAAAAGGCTTTGGGGAAAAAGAGCATATTCTCCAAAGGATATTTTGTATAAAGGCTTGCCAATGAGAAAATATATTTTGAATTAATGATATATACCGTAAGCAGGAAAATGGAGAGAAAGAGAAAATGTACAAACATACAAACCCTTTTTTCTGACAATAGAATGGTTAGGGCAAGCACATGCTTTTGCCAGCAAAACAGCATTTTGTCTTTCACAAAATGCATAATTTCATCTGTGTCAGCATATTTTGTTTGTCAATTTTCACATGAAATAAAGTAGTCTTCTGCCTTTTGATTTCCTCCCTTTCTCTTATTATGTTTTCTTGAGGCTCCTGGGACTAATATAAAACAGAATAGAAATCAAGATAAGTGAGAAAATAAATAAGATGACTCTTGACTATGCTGGGAAGAAATCTGAGACTATAGCAAGCCACATGGGAAATGTAGAAGGCCTCCTTATCAAATATATTAGTTAGAATACAAGAAACAGTGGTGAAACATTCACATGATGAAAGACACTTGGTTGAGAAGGAATTCTCCGTGCTATTCCCAGTACCAAAGAGACCTTATTGCAGAATGGTCCCATTAAATCAGGAGAAATAAACAGCATCAGGAGCAAATTCTTCCACAAAACAGGGGTGAAGAACTTCTCACACTACAGATATTTCTCACTATTGGAGTTGTACAGAAATCTATAGACTCCTCCATTCCTCTCCTTATAATTTAGGAACACTGGTCCCAGCATCCAGTAGATACCCCAACCAATTTTTTTACCAGGATTGCAGAGAGAAATATGGGGATGATGCCACTGCAATTATTATCTTCTCCCTAACGTATTATCTTTTCCCTACCCTTCAAGGCATTGCTTGAAGTTTCAGTCACTGAGCTGTCCACATTGCAAGGAGCAAGTGACCCATTCAGACCCCAGCAAAGTCAGCCTTGGGTCTACAGTATACAAAATTATCTATATGACTTTGGTGAAGAATATTATTTCTCCACTGTTCAAGCTTAGAGAAGTCTCCCCCAAGTTGGCAAAAGCTATGATATGGTGCATTCCAAGTACAATATATTGGATTGAAGCTCCCATGTTAAAATGATAGGAATCATTGCCCAACACATTTCAAAGAGAGCAAGTTACAGAATGCAGATACTGGAGCCAACAGCTACTCAGTTACATATCATGCACAATGAAAAAAAAATACTTCAGTTTAACTTTGATTGTTGAAAATTTGGAAATGCCAAGGGAGAAAACCAGAGATGTGAAGAAACAACAAGTTTGTTTCTCTTGTTTCTTATTTTTCTCTATTTATTCTCCCTGCTTTTCTGTGTCATAAACTATATAGGCAACTTGCTTGAAAAATGAAATAAGCCAAGATAAACAACCTATAAAGAAAACCAATCAAAGTCTATCTTAACATGCAAAGAAAACTAACCAATGGCTATTTCAACATTGTCATATAGCATATAGGCAAATGATCCCTACACATATTTTTGCGGCTGTGTTGAGCATTCCTTGACCCAATATCAGTTTAAAACAAAGAGGAAAAGCACCCAATGATGGAATTCCAATGAAATTAGTATTTTTCCTACCTGACACTCTCCCGATGCATTAAACTTCAATGTCCATAATTCCCAAGCAGTAAATTTAATGGCAAAACATTACATTGTTTTTAAGTGCTGTCATAGAGAAGAGAGTGACGCGGTGGTTCAGTGGCTAAGACGCTAAGCTTGTTGATCAGAAAGGTCGGCAGTTCAGCAGTTTGAATCCCTAGCGCTGCATAACAGAGTGAGCTCCTATTACTTGTGACAGCTTCTGCCAACCTAGCAGTTCAAAAGCATGTAAAAATGCAAGTAGAAAAATAGGGACCACCTTTGGTGGGAAGGTAATAGCGCTCCATGTGCTTTCAGTGTTTAGTCATGCTGGCCACATGACCACGAAGACATCTTCACACAGCGCTGGCTCTTCGGCTTTGAAACAGAGATGAGCTGTTTCAAAGTGTCCTCCCTAGAGTTGGAAATGACTAGCACATATGTGTGAGTATGTATGTGTACCTTTACCTTTACATAGAGAAGAGGGAATCAACCTACTCTTCAAAGCATCTGAAGGTAGTTTAAGAAATAGCAGATAGAGGATCATTAAAGAGAGAATCAACCTAGAAGTTTGGAGAAATTTCCTGACAGTTAGAACTATCACTGAAACTACTTGGCTCCAAAAGTTGTGCTGCTCCAACACTGGTTTTTTTTAAGAGATTGGACAACCACTTGTCTGAAATCATATAAGGGTTCCCTGCTTGAGCAAGGGATGGACTAGAACAGGGGTGGGGAACTATAGCCCTTTTATGACTTCTGGACTTCAACTCCCAGAATTCTTGAGGCAGTCGTGCTGCCTCAAGAATTCTGGGAGTTGAAGTCCAGAAGTCATAAGGGGCCATAGTTTCCTATCTCTGGACTAGAAGACTGCCAAAGTCCCTTCCTACTCTGTTATTTAATAGGAAGATTGAATCAGGAACAGTATTCACAATATAACTGTCCTGGAAGCCTTTCAAAACTGAAGCCTATATAGGTAGGGGTACCTAAGGATTTTATAGCTCTACAGCTACTGTAATAAAAGTTCTTTGTCTTGCTCCATCTTTCTACAACACAGCCAGGATGCTGCCCTTTCATTTGATGTACTTCTTTTTAGTGGAGTTGCAGACACTGGAGAATTAATGACCTGCCAAGTTTTCTTGATTAGTGAGTCTGAAGAACTAAGAAGATCAAAAACCATGACTCGAGGTCAGCCAAGTACAATATTTGAATCCTTGTGGTAAAAGATAAGAAAATATCCCTTCTCCTATTTCATTGAAAGTAACTGATTCTCCTGCCAATTGTACTTTTAATGGTCTACTCTAGAGCATTTCTCTGCACTTGCCTCATTTGTCATTCTAGGAGCCACTTCACCTTGGTCCACTGACCTACCATTTGTCTCTCAATCAGATCTCTATTGATTATCTGACTATCTGGCTGGAAGAAGTGAATTGATGCAGATCCAGGATTTTAGATGTTCCCTATGAAAGAATAAATAAGACTTATCGATGGCTGTGTACAGGATCGATGCATAACAGAATTCTCAATGATAAAAACCAATTCTGAGATCAATACTCCATGTTGGATTAATTAGCTCTTGATCTGATTCAGATTCCTCAGGAAAAAACCTCAACAAGAAATCTTCACTTGTGATGAAACAGAACAAACGGTTGTTGATTTTCCTTTTTCTGTTTTTTTTTATTTTATTCAAAGGGAAGTTAAAACACAAAACTCAAAAAAATAAAATGAAAAATAAAAACACACACAAAATAATCAAGACATTTAAAAACTGTATTGAAAAGAAAAAGAAAACCAACACATATACATCTTATCCTCCTTAATTAAATAGTGACTAACACATTACTGCAATATTGGTTCCCACCCCTTTGAAACCATCCAAAGGTTTTCAGCTATATCTATATTCTGTATTGATAACAAAATAGTTACCAGGAATAATAATAACAACAATAATAATAGACAAGGTTAAAATTTCAAAAGCCTGTGTTAGCCAACTGTTTATTATAATCAACTTGTAGAAAATTTGCCATGACATCTTATCTATCCCAAATGTCCTAAACATTAAGTGTAATTTATCCTGGATCAAATATCCACGTTTGTTTTGAATGGCAACTCTTATAAATTGTTATCTAATTAGATATAATAAATTCAGTATCCACAGTAGGTCTATCTTCCCCACAAATTGCAAATAGAAGTGATTTCCAGTTAATTATAATAAATCCATTCTCTAAACTCCCTCAGTCCTCCTAGGGAAAAATTGATACTTCTCAGCAGCAATATTTTCTAGTCTCACTTTTGAAATCTTTTGATTCAGAAATTTTTGCGTGCAGTTGCTGGACTCCATTTCCCCTCAGTCAACATAACCAGTCTCTGTGGTGATAAGAGCTAAAAATCTAATAATATATGATTGCACGTTCCTTGTTTGTGATATGGAGAGGATGTTCTGTGTGCATGGAGAAGAACCAACAAAAACATTCCCAGATCACTTTCTCTAAAAGCAAGAGAGACAATAGTTTCATTGTGGTGGTTTTCATTTACAAGATGGTGCATTTGGGTCCATGGAATAATAGGTTTGGAAGGAGCCTTGGAGATCTTCTAGTCCAACCCGCTGTCCATGACAGGAGATCCTATACCATTCTTCAGAAAATGACTGTCAATTCTCTTTTTGAAAATCTCTACAACTTCTGGAGGCAAGCCATTCCACTGATTGTTCTCACTGTCAGGACATTTGTCTTTACTTCTAGGTTTACTTCATCTTTAATGATCCTCCGCTTTACTTCTTGCCCTGCTTTCAGGTACTTTGGAGAATAGGTTAACTCCCTCTTCTCTGTAACAGTGCCTCAGTTATTGGAAGACTACGATCCTGTCAACTCACTAGTCCTTCTCAAAAAAGGCCAAACTGACTAAAAAGGGATTTAAAACAAATGATCATGATGAAGCCACTTACCTTGAGAAGCAGGCTAAATGAGAAAGCAATCCATTGATTTATTTAGCTTGTAGTTTCGCACAGCATGTGAAAAACGCCTTGTAAAATTATGCCTTTGCTGTTGTATAAGAGCTATTTGCAGGTGGCAAGATTATTATTGTTCTCTGAACAGTAGGGCTAGACAATCCATTGAGGAAATTGTGATTGGTGCATATTAAAGGACCTAGCCCAAGTAATCACAAAAGGTTGATTTGTGTAGAAAAAGACTCAAGAGAAATTGGCTTGATTTCCAGGGAAATCAGTACAGAGAAAAAAATCACATTAAGCTGGGGGAGAACCATTGAGTAGAGGTGAATTTTTTTCAGATTGCTGAAAGGATGCCGAGTAACAATATCAACAGTCTTAACAAAATAAAAGACTTGAAAGGGGCCTTGGAGGATTTCTATTCCAACTTCTTGCTCAAGCAGGAGATCCTATACCATTCCAGACAAATGACTGTCCAAACTCTTCTTAGAAACCTTCTGTGATGGAGCATCCACAACTTCCAGAGAAAAACTGTTCCACTGATTAATTGTTCCCACTGTCAGGAAATTTCTCCTTAGTTCTAGGTTAGATCTCTCCTTGATTAGTTTTGATCTGTTACTTGTTGTCCTGCCCTCAGATGCTTTGGGAATAGGTTGACCCCGTCTTCTTTGTGGCAGCCCCTTAGATACTTGAAGGCTGCTATCATGTCACTTCTAGTCCTTCTTTTCATTAAATTATACATAATCCAGTTCCTGAAATTATTCTTCATATGTTTTAGCCTCCATTCTCCTAAGCATATTGTTTTATTGCTTCCTCTGATCAAACAAACTTGATAGATTTTTCTTTATTTTGGTCAAAATCAGCAGTAGGACAAAAGAAAAAAAATACATCAAGGAAATCACTGATGCTCCAAAAGCACTTAGACTAATTTAAAAGAATTGTTCCTCCTGTCTTCTGTTTGCCCATAAAGATATTGATTCCCTGATGCAAGGAATTAACAAGAGTGGGCAGAATAACCACAGGATTTAATTTTTTTAAAAAAAAAAAGGAGTACTACATGTGGGATGCAAAATGTCAAATGACCTCTAGATGGCAGCAAAGAGATACTGAACATTTTAATTTCTTCAGGGCATCTAGTGGTTGTCTGGATCTTAGCTACCCAGATATGATATGCCCTGAGAAAAAAGTTTGTGCTACTCTTACCACTAGACTTTCTTCTAATAAAAGTTTGTGGAATGTTGGTGATCAGACATTGAACAGTAGCAAATATACAAAAATTACCTCAGGAAGCTCCCAGGGAAAAGATGGAATATAAATGGAATGAAACCGTTCGTTCATTCATTCATTCATTCATTCATTCATTCATTCGTGGTGTGGTTTCAAGGTCCTATTCCCAGTGTCTGGAAAAGTGATCCAAAATCCTGTTATCCATGCTCACAGTGCTATTCCGGGACATTTCACTACCAAAACTCCAGTTAAGGCATCAGGCTAGAAACCAGGAGATTGTGGAAATCTATTCCTGCATTAGTCGTGAAAACCAACTGGATGACTTTGAGCCAGTCACTCTCTCACACTCCAAACCTCCTCACAGGGCTGTTGTATGGGAGAAATAGGGGGCGGAAGAAGATATGTTGTGTATGTTTATAAACATAATAAACAAGAAATTCTTAAAAAGACTTTTAAAAAAGCTCCACATGGGAACCATACATTGCCTTATAAATAAATGACACTCCCTAAAACAGAAATGTTCATTGCCTTGAGTTG
Source organism: Thamnophis sirtalis (assembly GCF_051295495.1). Taxonomy (NCBI): domain Eukaryota; kingdom Metazoa; phylum Chordata; class Lepidosauria; order Squamata; family Natricidae; genus Thamnophis; species Thamnophis sirtalis. Next base: position 95,971,266 of record NW_028261385.1, on the reverse strand, counting down.
AGTTAAAATAATACAAGTGGGATAAAAGTAAGGTGACCAGATGTCCCGATTTCAGTGGGACAATCACGCTTTATAACAATTTGTCCCGTGTGCCGGGCGTTTTTAAAAAGTCCCGATTTTCTGGCTTCATGTTGAAAGCCCAGTGGTTTTGCTTGAGAAATCCTAACCGGGGCAAGACAAAAGACACCCTGTCTAACCTCTCTCTCTCTCTCTCTCTCTCTCTCTGTCTCAGTACTTTCATTGAAGATATTAAAACGTTAAAGCAACAAAACGAACCCCCCCCCGCGCCCCTTTTACCTCATTTTATAAGAAAAAATGACCAAATACCATAGAGCTGCAGGAAACACTTGGCTAGAGAGGTCATGAGTGTTACTTCCTGGATTTTCTGGAGGGGAGGGGCATGGAGGTTGGAGGTCTGCTCGTGTAGAAAAAATGGTGGCAAAGTTTCTTTGAAAAATATTTCCCTGACTAATTTCATAATTTCAATTTGCTCAGTTCTTTGTATTAACATCTACATCATTCTGGGTACACTTGGAGTGCAAGCCTGCTGGTAAGTGAGCTGGGTTTTTTTCTTTTATTTTTTTTAATGTATTTTAAAATAATATTTTATTTATTGTGCATAGGATTTTTTAAAATTCTGTGTGGATTCTTTTTTAAAATTGTCTTAGACTATTTAAAAAAAGATTCTATCCAAAATAAATTGAAGTGAAACCATGTTTAAAAATTCTATGCACAATACTTTGAAATATATTGTGCATAGAAAGAATAGTTTGAAATGTTTTACTTCAATTTCTTCTGTGTGGATTCTTTTTTTAAATTGTCTTAGGCTATTTAAAAAAAGATTCTATCCAGAATACAAAATATCAGCTGCAGTTATTCACTTAAGAACTGTGGCAAGAAAGGTGGTATAATGGGCTAATGACCAAAGTTACAATGGCATTGAAAAAAGTGACTGATGATGCAGTGGTCTTATCTGCAATTAGTGATTGGATCCATTTAACCAATGACAGAATATTGAATATTGAGGGACATGATTTGGTATATGGTTGGCATGCTTACTTGTTATTTAACAAAAAACTGGATAAGAATTTCAAAAATCATATTTTAAGAAATGCCTTATTGCGGGTTTAGAAAAAATATCAACATAAACTAAATGATAAATTGCCCATGTGGGCAATTCCTAGACATGCAATTGAAAATATGAATATAGAACAAAAACACGATAGAACCACTTATAGACAACTCCTTATTATAGAAAGAGGGGTGTTGCAATTAAAATCCTTAGAGGTACTTAAAAAAGAGAAGGTAGTTCAAACGTGGTTTCAGTATGGCCAATTACAGGCCAGGTGGAAAATAGACCAAAAAACAGGCTTTGTAATAGCTGAGGATAACTTGTTTAAACAAATAAGAGATCAAAGTTTAATGCACATAAAGAGGATATATAATGTATTAATACAGATGGATTCAGAAACGGAAATGGTTAAAGACTGTATGATAAAATGGGCTCAGAATATTGAAGAACCTATAATGCTGGACACATGGGAAAAAATATGGGTAAGAAATGTAAAATTTACACAAGCACAAAATCTGAGAGAAAATTTTTATAAGATGTTCTATAGATGGCACTTAGATCCCAAAAAGCTTGCTTCTATGTATTCAAATGTTCAGCCTAAATGTTGGAGATGTGGTTCTTTTGATGCTACGTATTTTCATATATGGTGGACATGTCGTAATGTTAAGGCATTTTGGATAAAAATTTGGTGGATCCTGCAAAATATCTTCAAAAAAAGGATAAAATTCACTCCCCAGCTGTTTCTACTAGGTATATGTATTGACTTTGTAGCAGTAGAGATTAATTTGGTTCTGTACTTAATAACGGCAGCAAGACTCTTGGTGGCGCAATACTGGAAGAAGAAAGACCTGCCTACAATTCAAGAATGGACTTTGAAGGTTATAAACTTAGCCGAAATGGCAAAAATTTCAGCATATCTTAAAGAACATTCAAACGAGAGATATAAACGAGACTGGAAAAAATGGATTGATTATATACAAAGCAAATACGGGACTAAGAAACTCCAGATAGCTTATGCTTAAAATCAGTAATAACTTAAACTGTTAAAAATTTGAGTAACAGCAAGAAGCTGAGTTCAATGTAGTGATATTTTAGACTGTGATTGTCAAAAAGTTATACCATGTATGGGCTCTGGGAAGTCGGGGGGAGGGAAGGGAGGTGGGGATCTAGGGGGAGGGGGGAAATATAATATGTGTTAAATTTTAAAGCATGATTGCACTTGTATACTGTGGCTTTTTAATGTTAGTGTCAAAACAGAACAAACTGAATATATTGGAAGGTAATAGAAGTATACCGAAGGGAGGAGCTGAGTGAAAGAAGAAGGAGGGTGAAGAGGGTGAGAGAGAGGAGGAGGAGAAGGAAGGGAGGGAATGAAGAGAGGGAGTGATAGGGTTAGGGTTAGATGGAGGGGGAGGGGAAGTAGGTGTAGAGGGGTATGAGAGAAGGAAGAATGAAAGTTGGAGGGGGATGAAAGAGGGTGTATGGTGGGCTAAGGCGGTATATTGGGTTTGTATTGTAGGGGGCATTTTCTATAAAAGTGAGGGCTGTGTTTATTACCCAATGTTATATGCCTCGGTTATGCACAGTAAACATGTGATTGTATAGAATGAAATGGAAATAAAAAGACTTGTGGAGAAAAAAGTGACTGATGACCATTTTTCACACTTAGCGACCATTTTCACACTTAGCAACCATTGCAGCATCCTCATGATCACGCGATCAAAATTTTGATGTTTGGCAACAGATTCGTATTTATGATGGTTTCAGTGTCCTGGGGTCATATAATCACCCTTTGACAAAGTCAAATGGGGAAACCAGATTCACTTATGTTACTAACTTATCAGCTGCAGTTATTTACTGTGGCAAGAAAGGTGGTATAGTGACCAAAGTTACAATGGCATTGAAAAAAGTGACTGATGACCATTTTTCACACTTAGCGACCATTTTCACACTTAGCGACCATTGCAGCATCCTCATGGTCATGTGATCAAAATTTTGATGTTTGGCAACAGTTACAATTTATATTTGTAAATTGTAGTTATGTTGAAATAAAAAAAATTACAATACTATTTTTGCATTGTATGAAAATTTTTGTTGCTCTGTATAAAATTTTTAATCACCCCCCCCACCCCCCCGGTCAAAGGTGTCCCTCTTTACCAATCTGAAAATCTGGTCACCTTAGATAAAATAACACATTTTTTAAAAGCCCTGCTTCCTAAAGCTAATGCTTCAAAAAGCTGGAGTATACCACCATCAAGCCTACAGTTGTTCATCCTTTTCCAGATAGTCTTCAACGTACGACCACAGCTGAGTTCAACATTTATGTTGCTAAGTGAAACATGTGTTAAGTGAATTTTGCCTCATTTTTTTACTTTTCTTGCCGTATTTGTTAAGTGAATCACTGCAGTTGTTAAATTAATTACACAGTTGTTAAGTGAAACTGGCTTTCCTATTGCTTGCCAGAAGGTTGGAAAAGGTGATCACATGGCACTGCAGCCATCATAAATATGAACCAGGTGCCAAGTTTTGATCACGTGATCCAGCAGTGGTCATAAGTATGAAAAATGATCATAAGTCACTTTTTTCAGTTCTGTTGTAACTTTGAACAGTCATAAATGAACTGCTGTAAGTCAGAGACTAAGTATATTTTGTTGCATGGAGAAACTCTGGTTATGAAACTATTTTATTCTAAAGAAAAACTTTTTATAACCCCATTCTTCTTAATCCAGCATGCCACCACCCTTTGTAACTTACTGTAACATAAGGATAATATAACATGGCTACTTACTAGGTGAGGATGAAGGTTCGTTCTCCGAGTTTGTGGGTTGGTTTCCAAATGTTTTATTATCAAGCTAGGTAACATCTTCAGTGGAGTTCAGTGTTCTGCTTATAAGGGCTTCCTGTGGTCAGGAGGTCTTGTGGTGGGTCAGGTGTGGGTGTGTCATGAGGGTCTTGTGATGGGCCATCCGTGAGAATCCTGTGATGGGTCTTGTGATATGGAGGTTACATCAAGTGAGGGTCATTGGGAGGTGAAGGGCTGGTTGGAGGATCTTTCATGGGTTGGTTGAGGTTCGGTGCTCTTTGGTTGGCTGTGCAGTTGCTTTGGATTCTGAGAGGTTGGTAGGCTGGTTATAGGTCAATCTGTCTGTTGGTGGAATTGCTTGCAGAGTGCCAGGCTTCAATGAACTCACAAAGTGTGGTGGGTGATAACATGGCTGATGATTTTTGTTGTGTTGCTCCAATCTGTGCTGTTTGGTGCCAATAGAGACATTCACCACTGTTGCCTACTAACTATGTGTCACTGCCCCTATTTATTTCAGGGTGGGCTCAGGAGCTCCCTTTCTCCTGTTCTTGCTGGAAAAGGCAACACATCTCTGGATCTGTGTCTTTCATGACCTTTTCCTCCTAGCCTAGCAATTCACTACAAGCCGAGGAGATTCCATTAGAATTTATCGATAGAAGGACAAAAATAAAGAGCTGGCATTTTCTCAATGTGCTTCAATAGCAAAAGGCAATCAGGCTCTGGCAAGTCAAACATTATTCACTGAGATGGTGCTTTTGTGCATGGATGAACTCAGTGGAATTGATTAGAATTTGCGTATAACCAAACTACAAATGAGCGCCACTGGCCTTTTATGAGTGAGGGCTCTTAATTTATAGAAACTTCCCCTGGGGGGATGAACAGCAAGTTGGAAACACATAGTGGTTATAATGGAGGCAGTGAAACAAACTGAACTCTGGGTTTGTGTAGCAGGACAATATCCTCTCTAAAAGTTCAGGAGTCCTAAGGACATGCTTTATGGTTTGTGGCGCATCAGCGCTGGTCTAAAAGATAGCATAATATTTTCTTCTGGAATAAATTGACATTTTAAAAAGATTACATTGAAGCTTCCTCCACTTGCATATGAAAATGTATTGCATACATGTTATTTGAGGTTGCTTACTAATTGGCATCCCAACAAAATCAAACTCTTAAAATCTAAGACACTTATATTCCTGCTGCTCCACTTTGGTTAACCTGTCAGGCTCAGAATCAGTGGCTTGCAAGATTGTTATTCTTACGGGTATAGATTTAAAGAGAGAATAGTAGCAAGGCCAGACCATTTTTTTTAGGAAACTCATTATTTGTGGACAGAATAATAGAATAACAGAATTGGAAGGGACCTTGGAGGTCTTCTAGTCCAGCCCCCTGCTCAAGCAGGAAATCCTATACCATTTCAGACAAATTGTTGTCCAATCTTCTTCTCAAAAACCTCCAGGGATGGAGCACCCACAACTTCTAAAGGCAAGCTGTTCCATTGGTTAATTGCTCTCACTATTAGGAAAATTCTCCTTAGTTCTAGGTTGCTTCTCTCCTTGATCAGTTTCCATTAGTTGTTCCTTGTCTTGCTTTCAGGTACTTTGTAGGTTAGGTTGACACACACCCCTCTTCTTTGTGACAACCCCTTGAAACTATTTGCATGATGCTATCATCCTCCTTTTCTAATCTCCTCCAATTAGTCTTCTCTGTAGCACTATGGATCCTACAGAGTAGGTCAGCTGGGACAGGTTAACAGTAGCTCTTTTAGGGGTTTGGGCAATAAAATTCTACATTTCAAGTTTCAATCTCCCTCTGAAAGTTTCTATCCATCAATTTTTGTCTTACTCATAGGAATTTTGGATATTTAGTTTACATCACCATGTTTGTAAAAGTCTTTGGAAAACTAAAAAAAAATGTTTTCATGCTTCCCTCAGCCTTCTCTTCTTGAGGTTAAATATATCTAAATATTTAAAAATATATCTTTTTAAAACTGTCCTTCATAGAATTTCACTCACAAGGCTTCCACCATCTTTGTTGCTCTTGTCTTCGGAATTTTAGAATTGGAGTATGGATAGTGTGCATAGTTTAGAGCTGATCAGCTCAGCATGGATGGTGAGTGGATAATCTGCCAATAAAAGACAAATATTCTGTTCAGGGACAGGTAAATGAATATTGCACTGATTTGGACAAGCCGCCTCCTCAACATTGAATAGGTATTTAGGTATTTTAACATAGATCAATGTCCCTTTCTGGTTTAATATATATGGCAGCTACCATATCAAAGTTCAAACATGGATTACAATGCAGAAATAATAGAGTCATATTGGCCCAGTAGTTAGAATGCAGTAATACAGGGTAACTCACTGCTCACTCCAGGAGTTCGATCCCAACCAACTCAAGGTTGACTCAACCTTCCATCCTTCCAAGGTTGGTAAAATGAGACCCCAAATTGTTGGGCGCAATATACTGACTCTGTAAACTGCTTAGAGAGGACTGTAAAGCACTGTGAAGCCATATATAAGTCTAAATGCCGTTGCTGTTATGCTTAAGTTTGCAGTTGCCTAAAGGCCCAGTGACTGCAGTTCCAGCATTTTTCTGCCTTCCCCAAGGGAAAAAGAGATTGTTAAGCTTAGCTCAGCTTGTGTTGTTTTCCAAGTGACAACATGGGAGTGAATTTTCCCACTTCTTCATTTACATAAGAGTCCTGAGATTTCCAAGTGGTTCCCATTCTAAGAATTAACTAGATCTGACCTGCTTAATTTTTGAAGATCAGATGGATGCTACCACATATCTGCTCCACTTCAAAGAGGACCAATTTCCACCATGAAAAAGACAATGGGAGGGTGAGATTAAGTTGGTGGATTTCTACGTGCCCCTTCCTTCCTCTCCACCCCTCCTCCTTCTTCCCATGGTTTCCTCTGGCTTTTATTAGTATCGTGTTGCCCCGAAAATAAGACAGGGTCTTATTTTCTTTTGATCCCTGAAATAAGCGCTTGGCCTTATTTTCAGGGAGGTATTATTATTTTTGAGGTTCAAGAGGCGGCGAGCGCGGTCACTTCACGGCTGCAGCTGTGTGACAATATTTTCAGGTGAGGGGTTATTTTAGTGCATGTACTCAAAAGCCCGATTGGGCTTATTATCAGGGGAGGTCTTATTTTGGGGAAAACAGGGTATAAGAAATCAGGGCTCATGAAACTTACAGGAACAGCTTTCCTTTGAAAAGCAAAACCTTTGAAAATGGTTTCTTTCAAACAGCAGAACCAATTTCCTTTCTCCAAAACTGGTTTACTACCCAAGCAGACTTATATTTAGGATGTACTGTAGTTCTGTGCTGCCTTTAAATGCATACTCAGGCATACACACAGGGACATGGACACACACACACACAGAAAGAGAGAGAGAGGGAGGGAGGGAGGGAGAGAGAGAGAGAGAGATTTTAAAAAGCAAGCAAACAAACAACAACCGAGAGCTTAATCTTCTTTATAGGACCCTCCAGGAGCTGCAGTGCATTTTGAACAGCCAAAACCCTGAGCTGGAGCTCAGTGTTTAAATGCCTTGATTCATCTCTATTTATTTTGTTAAGCCGTGAGCAAGCAGAAAATCTAGCAGTCAAATTGATGTGCTTGAAAGAGTCTTGGCAAGCCATCCATCAGCCAGATATTGATTAAGACTAGCGCCACAGCCATTTTGCACAGTAAGCCTTTATATTTTAGCCAGAGAAATCCTCGTGTAGATGTAAATTGACCTGTAAATGCCCTTTGTTTGCTGCAGGAAGGGGTCAGTCAAAAGTGAGCTTTAAACCAAAGGAAGAGGACAAGACAGCAGATGTCAGACAAAGCATGAACTTAATAGTTACAAAACACATTCAAGAGGTGTTGAATTCCCGTCATCCCCTGTTGCCTTGGACTATGGTGTTCTGTGAGGTTGGGAAAAGGAAACTTATAGTTATTTCCCATGGATCTTTGTCTTTGCTGGGAGGACCTTGTGACTAGACCAGAAATAGCAATTTATTGCTTTCAGCTTCAGCTGCTACTCCCACTATGTCTTGCCAGATTAACTTCCAACCATATGACACATTGCTCCCCTGGTGAAATGAGGTGTGGAGAACTTCTGGCTTTTCCTGTGATACTAAACTACATTCTCCCCTCTGATTGGGTGCTTTGGATTCAACAGGAAGTTCTCCAGCTGGATAGATGTGGGGAATGTGAGCTCTGAAAAGCCTCACATGAACCCTGTTTGATAAACCAACTCCGGGATCCTTTTTTGGATCAGACCCCCCCTGGAGGGGGAGTGAAGAAGGGGCAGTATCTCATCAGACCCAGGGGGAGGCAACAGGTCCCTCTCAGGTTGGAGATTTGCCCTCTGAATCAGAGTAGGGGCTGCAGCATGGCAACATGGATGCACAAGAAGCTGGCTTCCAGCCAAAGCAACTAAATAGGAGTGTGAGGATGAGATGAAAGGCTGGTAAGAAGATTCATTTAACCCACAGTTATAAATCGAAACTTGGAAAGGGCAACAAATCTTGAGAGTACAAATAATATTAATAGACTGATCTGGATTTTGGCAAAAGGAAAGAAAGAAAGGAAAATGGAGGATTGAAACATCAGCCTCCTCCCCAAAAAAATGCTATTTGTTTGAAACAATTTCGGACAGAAAGGGAGAAAGCAGAGAAGTGACAAACCCAGTCAAATACAAGCTCTAAATTTGGTTTTGGATTTGAAATAGAAACCAAACATTCCAAAGGAATTACTTCATCTGAATTTTTTCCAACTAATATATCTTAAGCAACTCCAATTAATGAGAGGTGGAATGCAACAAAGGAGAAAGATTAAGAAAAAAGCACTATTTTCTCACTGACAACTGATAACCTATTCTTGCTTGTGCGGGAAGTTTTAATTAACCAACTGCCATAAATCAGAACTTGGAAAAGCAAGAAATGAAGAGAAATATACCTGAGTTTGGCTGTATGCTGAATCCCACCACTGCCTTCTCCCTTTACTATGGGGAAGCCTTCCCCATAGAGTTTCCCTGTATATATCTACTCAACTATCTTCTGTTACCTAATATATACCTAGCACAAATACCTACTCAAATCATTACAACCAGGAGGGAAGCTTTGGCCCTTGGATGGTGCTGAATTAAAACATTCTCTACTTCTTGCAGACTGTGGATCTGAATGTTGTCAGAATTGAGCTAATGTAGCAACCCCAAGTGAAAAAGAAGGAGGGCTGAAGCTTTGAAAAAATTCCCAAAGGACACCTAGTTGTCATTCCTATTTTGATTTATCTGTAAAGTTTCTGAATGCTTCTGGAAGGCTACAGCGAACAACCTTCTCTTTGACTGGCTGTTCCAGATGATTGACTGACTGGTAATGTATTTAATGTTTTCTCATCTGACAAAATATATCTAAAAGAGATAGTTTCTTTTAACCAGAGGTGGTATTCAGCAGGTTCTGACCAGTTCTAGAGAACCAGAAGCAGAAATTTTGGGTAGTTCAGAAAACCGGTAAATACCACTCTGACTGGCCCCACCCCCCATCTATTCTCTCCCTCCTGAGTCCCAGCTGACCGGGAGGGAATGGGGATTTTGCAGTAATCTTCCCCAGCCACGCCCACCAAGCCACGCCCACAGAACCTGTAATAAAAAAAAATTATCACACTACTACTTTTAACAAACCCCAAGCAATTACATTCACAGAGATATGCAGGTCTTTATCATGTGAGAGGAAGTGCTCAGAGGTTGGTAGCCTTGCAGAAGAAGAAGGAGGTGGTCTGGCTAGAAAGGGTGCCCAAGGATGTCTCTGACTGTATGGAAATGAAAAAGACTATGGTGTCAAATGTCACATACAGAACTCTCCTCTAGATGACATTCCCATTGGGCAGTGGGAATTTTGAGCCAGATTCTGTTCATTTGCCAAAACCTACCTCCCTTGTGGCTAAGGTGACCAGACGTACCGATTTCAGCGTGACAAGCACGCTTTATAACAATTTTTCCCGTGTCCCTCCGCCTTTTAAAAAAGTCCCGATTTTCTGGCTTCATGTTGAAAGCCCAGTGGATTTGCTTAAGAAATCCTAACCGGGGCAAGACAAAAGACACCCTGTCTAACTAACTTCTCTCTGTGTCTCAGTACTTTCATTGAAGATATTAAAACTTTAAAGCAACAAAACGGACCCCCACCCACCCACCCATTTTACTTACTTTTATAAGAAAAAAATGATCTAGTACCATAGAGCTGCAGGAAATGGCTAGAGAGGTTACTTCCTGGATTTTCCGGAGGGGAGGGGCATGGAGGTTGGAGGTCTGCTCCGAAAAATGGTGGCATTTTTCCTCATTTCAATTTGCTCAGTTCTTTGTATTAACATCTACATCATTCTGGGTTTACTTGGAGTACAAGCCTGCTGGTAAGTGAGTTTTTTATTTTATTTTTAATGTATTTTAAAATAATATTTTATTTATTGTGCATAGGATTTATTAAAACAGTTTTATTCTGTGTGGATTTAAGTTAAGAACTCCCTGTTATTAAGCTTTCCTCAATTAATCTCTGAGTAGATTCCCACCAACTTCAAGATCCCAAGGGCACATCTTGGAAGCTACACCTTTGCTTAGTTTATAGATGATGCCTTTCCTTAAATATGAAAATAAATACATTTATTGTTCAAATGTGTACATTTCATTAGAATTGACTCTCAGGGGTGACAACAATCCACTGAAATAATAATATAAAACAGTAATTACAAAAACAAGAGCAACTGTTATGAAAATTATTATTAAAAAATAAAGAATAAAAATGGAGTTATTAAGTATATTAATTGCAGCAACCACAATACAATAGCTCGGTCCTTCTTTTCATTAAACTAGACATACCCAATTCCAAGGAATTAAAAGACGCTTGCTCTTGGGGAGGAAAGCTATGGCAAATCTAGACAGCATCCTAAAAAGCAAGGTGACCAGATTTTCAGTAAAGAGGGACACCTTTGACTGGGGGTGGGGGCTTGATTAAAAATTTTATACGGAGCAACAAAAATTTTCATACAACGCAAAAATAGTATTGTAATATTTTTTTTTATTTCAACATAACTACAATTTACAAATATAAATTGTAACTGTTGCCAAACATCAAAATTTTGATCACGTGACCATGAAGATGCTGCAACGGTTGCTAAGTGTGAAAATGGTCGCTAAGTGTGAAAAATGGTCATCAGTCACTTTTTTCAATGCCATTGTAACTTTGGTCACTAAGCCCATTATACCACCTTTCTTGCCACAGTTCTCAAGTGAATAATTGCAGCTGATAAGTTAGTAACATAAGTGAATCTGGTTTCCCCATTTGACTTTGTCAAAAGGTGATTATATGACCCCAGGACACTGAAATCATCATAAATATGAATCTGTTGCCAAACATCAAAATTTTCATTGCGTGACCATGAGGATGCTGCAACGGTCGCTAAGTGTGAAAATGGTCGCTAAGTGTGAAAAATGGTCATCAGTCACTTTTTTCAATGCCATTGTAACTTTGGTCACTAAGCCCATTATACCACCTTTCTTGCCACAGTTCTTAAGTGAATAACTGCAGCTGGTATTTTGTATTTTGGATAGATTTTTTTTTTAAATTGTCTTAGACTATTCACTTAAGAACTGTGGCAAGAAAGGTGGTATAGTGCCCAAAGTTACAATGGCATTGAAAAAAGTGACTGATGACCATTTTTCACACTTAGTGACCATTTGCACACTTAGCGACCATTGCAGCATCCTCATGGTCATGTGATCAAAATTTTGATGTTTGGCAACAATTACAATTTATATTTGTAAATTGTAGTTATGTTGAAATAAAAAAATATTACAATACTATTTTTGCGTTGTATGAAAATTTTTGTTGCTCCGTATAAAATTTTTAATCAAGCCTCCCCCCCCCCCCCCGGTCAAAGGTGTCCCTCTTTACCAATCTGAAAATCTGGTCACCTTACTTGTGGCACATTACAGAGTGGCATCTGCAGAAAGCTGCAGGCACCAAGATACACACACAGTGACCTCATCACACAAACACTGCCTTTACATCAAATGTCTGGCCCAATTATTTCATCACACATTTGTCTTCATTTGCCTTTTCTGTGGATGCTCATAATTGCTATACCTTTGCTGCATTCTGGTTGCACTTTTATTAGGTGGAATAAAGGGAATGACAAATTAGTTGAATCCTTTAGTTAAAAAAAAAAGCAAGGAACTTTCTTTTCTCCACTCTAACTGGTGACACTGGGTTACTAATTATACTCCATTTTGCTGAAGTTAACCAGCATGCGGGCTCTTTCCAAAGGCACCAGCTATCATCCTTTCCAAGCAGTTTGGTCCAACATGTTAGGGAAGTACTGTGTTGGGGAAGTTGGTTTGATAAGGACATTTGCGCATCATGCCAACAGCAACAGAAAGCAACTACCCTGATTTGTTCTCAAAAGTTAATCAAGGGTGGCTCAGTTCAGCAATTGGAATCGGAAGCATTGAGGAATTCCAAGGCTGTTGAGTAAATTGGAAAGTTGGGGAAAAAATACACCCCCCAAAAAACAATGGCAAATCACTTCCCTAACACTGCCAAGAAAATTGCAAGGCTATGTCCATAAGTCACTACAGGTTGGATAGGTCCAAGTGTAGCCTGGGCCTTGGCATCTTGCAGGAAATTAGTCTGTATTTACAAATCATGGGACATGCCACCAGAGAACAACTTGACAAGAAACAAAATACATTCATAATATGTAGCCAGCACCTTCCTTTGCAGGGGTCAATCCAAGGTCAATCCAATTCCAATATTAGGTATACTGACATATTTTTAGTGTTGTTGATTTTTTAAAAAGAAAACCTTCTGAGCTCCAGGCTGGAATGCCTTTAGCAATCTGGAATATGATCAAGAAAAGCCTTCCAGCTCAATTGATTTGCTTTCCACCTTCACCTGCCCCACCCATCTTGTAATTATCCCCAGATCCCCATCACCACCACAGAATCCATTAAATTCTGATTTAATCCATGATCACATCTATCTGCTCCCACCCCTTAAACCTGGTTATGACTTGAATTGTATTTACTTGCCCAATAAAACCTGAGAGTTCAGCCAGTGCATTGAAGTGCGATCTAGGAAATTTCTGGTTGCCATTTCAACTTAGCCTGGACTTTGTACATTGTTAGGCTATTCCCAAGGTTACAGTCCTTCATCAGATGCAAGCAATTATAATAAAGGTGAGTATTTAAACTTATGCTTAGGTTTACCCTTAAGGCAGCGATGGTGAACCATCGAGTGCCCAAACTGTGTGCATGCGCATGCCCAAACTGAAAGGTGCAGGTGCACATGAATGTGCACATGTGCAGCCACATGCAGTTGCACAGACATGCATGTGCAGATGTGCACAAATGTGTGCATGCACGGACATGCAGACACGTTTGCTGAGACACGAAGACCAGCTGGCCTGGGAGACGCGGCATCCCAACACTGGCGGCACAGGAAGATGTAAGATCTTTTTCTTTCATGAGCTTCTGTTTCAATGTTTGCAGGGACGAAACAAAAGTTCACGAAAGAAACGCCACGGAAATCTGACCCGGGGGGAGGGGGGGAGGTGTGCATGCCAGCAGAGAGGGCTCTGCGTGCCACCTCTGGCATGTGTGCCATAGGTTCGCCATCATGGCCTTAAGGCATGCAGTCCTTTTGGAAATAATCTGCCTTTTGACTGAAAAAGATTCACTACAAAATGTTAGATAAAAATGCTGCCGCCTTATATCAAAATTAATATTGAGAACCAGTTCAGTCTATTGGTTAAGGCACTAGGCTAAGAAATAGGAGACTGTGACTTCTAATCCTGCCTTAGGCATGAAAGCCAGCTGGGTGACTTTGGGTCACTGCCTCTCAGCCCAATCCTTCTCACAGGTTAGTTGTTGTGGAGGAACACAACATGTATGAGAAGGAAGAATATTTGGCATGTTCGCATATTTATAAAAATAATAAAGATGAAATTAAAAAAACTTTTAAAAGTTTCTGCAAGGGAATCTTACATTGCTTTACAAATAAATTAATGACTGCCCCTCACTCCCAGGACAGAAGTGTCAAGATTCCACAAATAGATTTTTAATTGTGATTTCTTTCGACATATCAAAGGAAAAGATGCTTGTGCCATCGGTGTGAAATTTCCTGGGAGGGCTGCTCTTCCATTTGTTCTTTGGCATCTTTCTACTTTGGATTCATGTTCCTCTGGATCAAAAATACTTGAAATTAAATTGCTTGAAAAAAATATGAAGCAAGATATGTCTCCCTTCTTTTGTTCTTCCCCTCCCCCATTGTTTTAGGAGTCTTCTGCCAGTTGAAGAACCCAGAGTAAATCAGAAGAAATCAAGGGAAGTATCAGACCAAGGGTGTCCAACCTTGGCAACTTTAAGACTTGTAAATTTCAACTCTCAGAACTACTCAGCCAGGAGCATTCTGAGAGTTGAAGTCTACAAATCTTACAGTTGCCAAGGTTGGATACTCTTGAGTCAGAACAAGAAACCCAAAGCTAGAAATGTTCTCTTCCTCTTCCTCAGAGAATAGCTGGGAATAGGACAATAGACTTGTCCTGCTACTATTGTGCAGAGCTGAACTCTCCCATGCTAGTTGCACTGGACCTATTTTACTCATTTTTTATGTTCTGTGCTTTTCAATGAGAAGCTATAGAAGAAAGGGTTAAGCTCCCCTTTACTCCACAAATTACAATCTTCAGAATCCTCTTCTCTTATGAGTTAGGTGGGTTTATTATAATAGTAGAAAGAGAAAGTCAGAAGGGGACAATTTTGGGCAGCCAATTCGCCACAGTCAACTAGAGGTTGGGTTGCTCCAAGTTCGGCCTGATTTGGTCGAACCAATAGTGGTGATTTAGCCTGGGTTGTAGAACCGGCAGTGACCCAGGCTGGCCACGCCCTTGAATCAGTTCCCCGGTCTCTTCTGCCGTAGCCAGCATGTTTCTGCGAATATGCAGAACAATTTACAGTCAACTGCACAAAGCGCGCTTAAAGCAAACCGGTACCAACCAGTAACCCTGCAGTCAACTCATTGTGGGACAACTCGCTGTGGGACAATTCAACAATTCAAGTATTTAAAATAATTAAAACATTTAATTTTTGTCATTCTCATTCCATTGTATTCCTCTTTTTGCATCCTTTAGTGATTTTATTCCACCATTTCTCTATATTAGTGTAACTCTTGTCCTGCTGCAAGTTGGCCACAGTGAGTTGACTGTGGTAAATTGACCACCTCGAGTTGGCCATGGTGAGTTGTCCTAGACCCAGAGAAAATATTATTTAAGTTTAGCGGATGTAGGAGAAAACTTTTATGGGGGCACAGATGCAAAAGAAAGAGTATCTCCCCCCACTTTCTATGAAGGCAATCCTATCTTGGAATTTATTTCTCCCCATGGCCATTTAAAAAGCACTGACAGGAATACTTTTGGAAAGCTTAGCTTGAATTGTTCAGAGAAAATGGAAGGGTTAATTAACTGTTCTTCCTGGCATTCTGCAGCATCCCAAAAATATCCTCTCTCCTAAACACACACTTGTAAATAAAATAAAATCTTCCAGCTGGTACCCTATGTAGAATGGTTCTTTTAAAATGCTGGGAATGTGGGGAGGGTGTTTTGGATTATATTTCAAGGGAGCTAACTTTTGTTATATTGTTCTTTTTTTTAAAAAAAAAGTTGCTGTTTCTCAAAGTTAAACTCTTGTCGGGAAGGCTGCATTGTGGAGTGTGTCTGTGTGGTCTCTGCGTTCAAGCTCTGTTCTTCCCAAAGGAAAGCATTTTTCACTTAGAAAGAAAGTGCTTGGGGTGCAAGGTTTTTGTGTGGGTTGTTTGTTTTTTAGTGGTGGTGGTGGTGGGTTGTTTTTTTTAATAATAAAAAGTGACAGCCCTTTTCTTCCCATTCCAATCTGTGGAACAATACCGGCAGGCACAGATACATAAGGGGACATAAAAGCCGACAACTAGCTTCAGGGCCTACAAAATGCTGCAAAAACACAGATAATTTTTTTTTTTTAAGCAGGCCAGGATTCCTGTGGTTCTTTAAGCTTGATTAACCCAAGTAGCCTTGCATGCACAATTTCTGGAAGCAAGCTCTTGAACGGTGCAAGTGTTGAATATTGTAATTATGGGAGTACACAATGTGGTACACATTATGACGCTCACTTAGCACTTATTTGAAACATTTCAAGGCTTTATATACAGGGCCTTAGTCATGCTTAACAGTCACTCTGAAAGAAGGTCCAATATTATTATCATCACATATATAGTTGCAACTTAAATTTCAGTTTATAAACTGGTTCCAGAAAATCCTATTGGCAATCTGGAGTGCAAAGTTAATCCCATGCCCCTCAAGGTTTTGGTTTTTTAAAAATCTGTATACACTACGCCAGTTTTGTGCGCTTTTATGCCATATGGATAACGAGTTAAGACTTGTGTGGTTAATGCCTAACAAATAATATAGTTCTTTCATAAGGTGGCAGACCTCTCTCAGTGCAACTTGCTAGTTGATATCTGACTTAAAGATCGTCTGCCACATAAAGACAACTCTGATTGCTTACTAATCCACATATTAGTCATTGGCTGGAAAAAATGTTTGCATAATTCTTGCAAATTGCAGCAGGAAACCCACATAGGATCACAGCAAGTTTAATTTTGAATGTATAATGAAGTATCTCTTAAAGCCTTTTCTTAGCCTATTTCCATACCAGTGTTAAATGTATACGCCTCTGTTTCTCTCCCCCAACCACCCTGCCCTCAGCTATCAGTTTTAGTCCAACAACCAAAATAATAAGAATAATGCACAGTAAAGTTCGTGCTGATGAATTTTGCAGACATCAGATTAGAAAGACGGGTATTGCAATCCCCAGTCCCCATTAAGTTCCAGTTCATTACATTTCTGGCAGCTAAAAGATGGAGCAGAAATGACACCTTGTAAACCATTTTTTTTCCTTTGGTATATCATCTGCATTTTTAAGCAATACCACTATAAAAACTTACAAAAATAAAATTGATGCCCTTGAGAAGAGAGGCTAAAATAGACCTCTGCCAAAACCACTAGCATCAACAGAACAAATTTTCTGTCCAATATTGTTTTCTGTCTAGTCACAGCATTGCACATCTCTCTTCTCTCGCCCTCCCTCCCTCTTCCTGAGAGGAAATTATCACTGAAGGAAAAGCATTTCTGGTAATAGAACATAGACTATTAGAGTTGGAAGGGACCTTGGAGATCTTCTAGTCCAACCCCTGCTTGAGCAGGAGACCCTATACAATTTCAGACAAATGGTTGTCTCTTTTTGAAAGCCTCCATTAATGGAACACTGACAACTTCTAAAGCCAAGTTGTTCCATTAGTTGATTGCTCTCACCATTAGGAAATTTCTCCTTAATTCAAGGTTGCTTCTCTCCATGGTTTCTTGTCTTGCCTTTTGGTGCTTTGGGAAATAGTTTGACCTCTTCCTCTTTGTAGTAACCCTTCAAATATTGAAACACTGTTGTCATGTCTCCCCTTCTTTTAATTATATTTGTTGTTGTTATTAGTTGCGAAGTCATCTCCAACCCACCCTGACCCTATGGACAACATTCCTCCAGGCCTTTCTGTCCTCTACCATCCTCTGGAGTCCATTTAAGCTCATGCCTACTGCTTTGGTGACTCCATCCAGCCACCTCATTTTCTGTTGTCCCCTTCTTCTTTTGCCCTCCATCTTTCCCAGCATTAGGCTCTTCTACAGTGAGTCCTTCCTTCTCATTAGGTTGCCAAAATATTTGAGTTTCATTTTCAGGATCTGCCTTTCTAAAGAGCAGTCAGAGTTGATCTCCTCTAGGACTGACCAGTTTGATTGCCTTGCAGTCCAAGCGACGCAGGAGTCTTCTCCAGCACCATAGTTCAAAGGCCTCAATTCTTTGGCGCTCAGCCTTTCTTATGCTCCAACTTTCACAGCCATGCATTGCAACTGGGAAAACCATAGCCCTGACTATATGCACTTTTGTTGGCAGGGTGATATCTCTGCTTTTTACTATGCTGTGTAGATTTGCCATAGCTTTCCTCCCCAGGAGCAAGTGTCTTTTAATTTCTTGGCTGCAGTCCCCAACTGCAGTGATCTTGGACCCTAGGAAAATAAATTATGTCACTACCTCCATTTCTTCCCCATCTATTTGCCAGGAATTGAGAGAGATGGATGCCATGATCTTCGTTTTCTTAATGTTGAGTTTCAAGCCAACGTTTGCGCTCTCCTTCTTCACCCACATCAAGAGGCTTTTTAGTTCCCCTTCAATTTCTGCCATTAGAGTGGTATCATCTGCATATCTGAGGTTGTTGATATTTCTCCCGGCAATCTTAATTCCAATTAGCATGTCTAATTAGATTAGACATACTCAATTCCTGTAACCGTTCATATTTTCGTTTCCAGCCCCCTAATCATTCGTGTTGTTTCTCTGCACTCTTTCTAGTGTCTCAACATCTTTTTAATATGGGGTGACTCTCTCCCTCTCCCTCCTTCTCCCTCCCTCCCTTACAAAAACTCTGTACAGTAGGCCAGAATTATAATTGCATGGCACACTAGAAAAACAAGGGAGCTGAGTAGATGGTAACATACTTGATATTCCAAGAAAGAAAATTTGAGCAAGATTTTCCCAATTTATACTCTTAAAGATTACATACCAATCTCAGACAATTCGTTTATGGAAATCCTGCATGTATATTAGACAGCATATGATTTTTCCATCTTTGGAGACAGATGTTTCAAAACAGGTTTCTGTCTGTGACAAATGAAGGCAGTGTAGGTTTTGAAGCATGTCTGATGTTTTCCAATGTGAGAGATCCAATTCCCAGAAAACCCAGGCAACATTATCCTCTAAGAATTCTGGGGAATTGTAGTCCATTTTATCTAGTAGATGCCAGATTGGGGAAGACTAGATCAGCAAGTGAATCTGAATGGTAACAGATGCTTCTGGCCTCTTATTAGATCTGCAGCTATTTGGGGAGGGAGGAATCCACTCAAATGCAGCATTTCTGCATGTCCTTTACTAATATGGCTGTCTTATGCTTTGTGAAGGTCACATCCTCCCATGAGTGATGTGTTTAATAGCATCTACTAAGCAGTCCATTGAGGAGGGAATCTGTTTTCCTTGGCTAAATGTTGTGACAAGAACAAGGTAGCCAGAACTAATGTTGATGTTGAGCCCTTAATGTCATTGGAGTTCACTTCCCATTACAGGGAGTGAAATATTCATGGAAAATGTCTCAGTTCTTGCCTTGGTTTGCCTGATCAGAAGCCTGGGGGTGGGGGAGCAAAGGTTGTATTCTTGGCACAATTTGTCTGTTGCTAGGTTTGCAAGTAACCATGAAGATCAATACTTGACTTTTTGTACCCAACCATAGGGGGAAAATCCTGGCCTATCTCTCCTTTTATTTCTACTTCAGGTGAAAAGATAAGGCCCAACCATTTCTCCCTTCTGTCTCTCTATTGCTGCCCTGGTGTATTTTTCATGTTTGCACTTTTTGATTTATACATCAGAGGTCAATAGAAAATATTTGCTATTAGACATGCCCCAAAATATTGGGACATCCTTTCCCAACTATAACCTAGAGGTGCTGTGGGTTCTGCCCCATTTCCAATGCTCACCAGATTTCAGAATTTTGGGATTGTAAGAGTTGGCAGCTATTTCTCACTATCAAGGTGAGTTATTGGTTAGAAAATTGGTGCAAGTTCAAATTCCAGGTGGAGCTCATTCAACCCCTTGGAGTTTGCTTTGCGTTGCTTTCCAGCACAGCCTATCTTAATACTATTTTGACCATGGGAATCAATAGTCGAAGCATTGAGAAGTCTAGTCACAAAACTCAACGCTTTAGGAAAAAGCTGTTGTTTCTTCTCCTTCTGCCTTTCATGCTTCTGAATAAGAACAATTTAATGGGGATGAATATTTTTAAACTCTTTTAAAGCTCAATTTTAAAATTATTTTGATTTAATTTAAAACAATGTATTTTAAAATGTAATTTGTAACTTAATATATACTGAAACTTCTTGAATCTCTTATACTTTACAAAACTGACCATAAATCTCCATCTTATGTGTATCGTATTATTATGCTTCTTTTTCATATATCCTTATTGTTGCTATCCAAGTATTTTATCCTGTACACTAAATAAATGAGGAAGAAGGAAAGTGAGGAGAAACTGAGGAGGAATGAACATGGCAAAATGAAGGCCTGGTATTTTTAGTTCTTGGTCTTCACATGTTACATAAAGTACGTGTGCAGCCAGTATGCCTGAGGGAGTGTTAAGTAACCAATCATGGATGTAAATGCAACCTTTGTGCTTCTTTGTTCTTTAACGGTATTAAAAACCTGATGTAAACCTGCCTCTCGGCCCTCTTTCTTTTTGCTGAAGTTTATTGAAACTATCAACAGAGGTGCCCTCTGCTTCTGCACAGAAATAAAGCATTTGAATTCCACTTTCCTCAACTCTGCATGAATAATTGGTCCATTCTTGGCTATCAGAAGGATGGAGGAAATACAGATATATTTTTTTTGTGCTGTGTATTATTCAGTGGTGGGATTCAGCCAGTCTTCACCGATTTGGGAGAACTGGTTGTTAACTTTCTAAGCAGTTGGGAGTACAGGCTGTTGGAAGAAATCTCCTTTTGTTTCTTTCCACTTTACAGGGCTAATCCTGTAAGGAAGGCAGGAAGGAAGGAAACATTCTGGTGTTGTTTCTAGACTTATCTTTATTGCCCTGCTTACAGAAATTGCCTCTCCCGTTAACCCTTATTATATTGTAACAGCTAAGGCGAAGAGCCCATCAACCTGAGTGTTGAGCTCGCCACGCCCACCCAGTCACATGACCACTGAGCCACGCCCACCCAACTGGTCATTACGGCAGAGAGCCAGTTGTTCAATTATTTGAATCCCACCACTGGTATTATTTGTGCAATAGGGATCAATGGCTGGTTAATTTGACCCTGGGGCTTAATGATGGCCTTGTTAGAAACTGACCTCAAAGAGACCTTCTGTGAAATTTGCTGCTAACCAAACTTGCTAATCAAATTTGTTGTGCCCTGGTATGATGATTATGATGACAATTATGTTTTTATTTCTCCAGGAATAACATAATGCAAGAATACATATTTTAATTAGTATTGTTTGGGAATCTGATTCCCAGCCAGGAACCTAGGAATAATTTGGGTATCATAAAATATATGCCCAGCAAGTTGGCTTCATGTAAATCCACTGTTGATATAGCCAATATATTTAATTCTTGTAAAAATGTGTTTGATCTATTTGATATTCTACTTAATGCACTGATAAGAATATTTTTTAATATAATCTATCCATTTTGATCAGTGCATCTTTGTATTTTGTAATTTTTTCCCTATTCTTTTTCTTCCGTTCTGCTGTCTCTAGCTATTACTGCAACTACAAAAAGTATTCTTTTCTATTATGTTACATCTAGTGTGTTGCTCACTAGCTGGTAGTTATTCCCAAAAAACAATTTGTAGAATTTTCAACAATTTTTCCATTTTTCGTGCTTATGCCACATTCCCTGTCATGGTTATTAAATGCTGCCTTTAAGAAAAGAAGTTTGACTAACAAAATAAAAACATATGTCTGTATTCATTAGTTGCAAAGTTTGAGGGTCATTTGACGTCTCTCAACTTTTCAAATAATTTCACATAAGATAGTTGAAGATAAAGGGAATGATGCCATGTCTGATGCTTGGAAATTATTACAACTAGTCCTCAACCTACAGCCAGTTATTTAGTGACCCTTTGAAGTTACAATGGCATTGAAAAAAATGACTTATGACCATTTTTCTTACTTGCGACCATTATAGCATCCCCATGGTCATGTGATAAAAATTCAGATGCTTGGCAACTGGTTCATATTTATGATGGTTGCATATGATCCCCTTTTGCGACTTTCTGACAAGCAAAGTCAATGGGGAAGATGGATTCACTTAGCAACCATGTTACTAGTTGTAGCATGGTTCTTAATTAGGTTGTTAACACTACAACTGCAGTGATTAACTTAACAATTGTGGCAGGAAAAGTTGTAAAATGAAGTAAACTGTCTTGCTTAGCAACAGAAATTTTGGGCTCAATTTTGGTTGTAAGTCAAGTGCTAGCAGTATAATATAGTAAAAAAAAATGTCCAGCAGGTTCAGGTTCAAGAACAGTTGGCTGAAAATAATTGATCTAGTCCTAGCTGATCTCAATTGGCTTGAAAATGTTGAATGGCTTGTAGAGCCTGGTCCATCATCTATCTCCATCTATCTCAGAAGCTTTTTTAAATTCAAACATCTAAGTATCTTTATATTATTCCAGTTCTCCCTCCTTTCTTCCCTTGTCTGCTGTTAGCCTAGGCACTTCTACTTTTAATGGTATTGGTGTTATTACACTAATCTTTTAATTATGCATGAAGCCTTTCAAAAACTGTAACAGAGGAACCTGAATATTTCATACATGGCCTAAATGTTTCATGCCTGCTTACTAAATCAAATTAATACGGAGGACCGATCAACTCATCTGTCTAAAATATGCAAAGCACCCATGCAAGAGTAATAACCCTTGCTCATTTTTCATCAGCTCAGTTCTTTTTCCCCCCCCCTGCTCCTTCTCAAAGAAGGAGATCAAAAGGTTTCGATGTCTTGACTAAACATCATCACTTCTCAGAAAGAAAGGAAGTTTGTCTTGGAAGGAAATATGGTAGTGGGGAGGGGGGCATACCTATGACATAAAAAGAAAACATAATTATGAGCAAGCAGCCAACCTTTCACCATCTGAACATTCTACCTAATAATTTCCAAATGCCTTCACAGTACAAACCTAAGTAGTATTTGAGGACTATCTGCCATCTGGCAACTTGTGCAATCAAGAACACCATGTCTTTCCTAGCCACGTGGCTGATTTTCTTGAATTTCTGGTCTCATCTCTGCCTCAATGTCTGTCCAGCTTAGCACAAAGAAGGATTTCCCCGGCAATTGTCTACGTCAATTCCCCAACAATTGAAAAGGCCCCTCAAACTCAAAGTTCTAGTCTACTTATCTCACATCAATACTTTATTTTAAAAATGCCATCTCTACTTACATAGACTAACATTATTTTTTTTATATTAAATGTTTTATTTCATTTTTCATTTTCATTTCATACAATCACATATATACTGTGCATGATTGAGGCCATATAACATTGAGCAATAAACACAACCCTCCTTGTATTCCCCAAAATACAAAACCAACATAGCGCTTCAACCCTCCATACACCCTTTCTTTCTCCCCCCTCCAACTTTCCTTTCTCTCCTCCAACATTCCCCTCTTCTACTTCCCCTCCCCCTCTAACGCTCCTTTCTCCCCCTCCCTTCCATCTCACCCTCCTTCCATTCCCCTCTCGCTCCCTCTCTACCCCTCTCTCTTCTTTCCCTCTACTCCTCGCTTCGGTGTATTTCTACTATTCATCGATATATTCAGCTTCTTATTTTATACTAAAATTTTAAAAAAAGGCAACAGTATACAAGTGCATTCATGTTGTTTTAAAAACTAGCACAAACTATATTTCCCCCCTCCCCCCCTCCCCCCTATGATCCCACCTCCCTTCCCCCCTTCCGACTTCCCAGAGCCCGTACCCAGTATAGCACATAGACTAACATTATTGACTAACATTATTAGGTCCTCAAAGCATGCTGCCTCCCCTTCTATTTTCCAATTGAAACAGGACTTCAATTTCATCCTACACTCTTTCCAATTGAAAAAGAGAGAGAATTGCTCTCTATATATGCATGTATAAAATTTACAAGCCATCACAATTATTGTTAGCAAGCCCACATCTTAGAAAACAGTCAAGATTTCAAGAAGAGAGCAGGTTCCAAATTGGCCTACCGAAATTCTCAGTTTTAATATTATTTAATTGTATAAATTGCTAATTTATACCCCACCTTTATTAGTTTGATAAATAGGCTGGTAAAAAATACAATACTTCATTCTCCTATTTTGTCCACAATAACAACCCTGTGAGGTGAGTTAGGCTGAAAGAGAATGACTGGCCCCAAACCATCCAATTGGCTTTCATGCTTGAGGTGGGACTAGAACTCACAGGCACATGACTGACTTTAGCCTGTTGCTTTAGCCAGTTAAGAGTATCAACTAATCAAGGAAAAGATCCTATCTAGGATTTTCTTTCAATCAAAATTAAAAATGGTGTGCAAGATAGACAAATATTCTTACCTGCTGTAACAAAATGTTAAGTTTCTCGTTGGGTCAAAAAGATCTGTAATCGGCTTTTAGACCTCAGAAAATGTCAACAATAATAAATATAAGTCCTGCTGTTTGAAAAAAATCAAGCTAAACCTTTGCTGTGCCCTGCTGAGATATTAATAGCTACTTAGGCTGTTTGAGCAATCACTGATGGGCAGAAGGTCGGGTGTAAGGGTTGAATATTTATATATTATAGAATTTGAAATCTCAAATTATAATTCCCAAGAGTCTTGGAGACAATGTGGTTGATGCACGGTCAAATATGTTCTGAGAAAAAGAATACAGCAATAATCATAAGAGAACAAGCAGATGTAATTACCCCTTCATCCCCCACAAAGGATTCTTGACAAGAACACACACAGAAATGTGTGTTTGTGTGTGTGTGTGTGTGTGTGTGTCAGGGATGGGTCTTGGCCATGCGCATGCTTTGCATGTGTGTGTGTGTGTGCATGTGCAGTTCAATTAAAATTGTTCTGCGCATGCGTAAAATTCAAAGACAAGATGGCAGTGGCAATGGCGGCAATTGGGAAACTGGTTCGGGGGCGTGGCAGACTGGGTCACTGCCAGTTTCAGTGACCCAGTCTGCCATACCACTACTGGTTCAGCTATATTATTTGGGTAAATTCAAAATGCTGAGAAATTTTGCAAACTTAGAAATATCACACACAATGGATAATTTTATATCTCAAAGTAATACTTATTTGGAATAGACCATGCTGGACTCCAAATTCATATTCTTTTTCTCTTAGTTGTAATCTACATGTTAGACTTTTTTCCCCTTGGCTTAGAGAGTGTCATTTATTTGCTTTTACTGATCAACATTACTGAGACTTCATGTGCAAATATGGGCTAATCAAATTGGTGGCACGCATGCAGGCCATGCCCACCCCAGTTCTGCAAAGGAAAGGAATGTCGTGATACGTCAGGTGACAGCAACATGACACAGTGAGTTTGACACACATGGGCTAGATCTAATCAAATCTAGTTAACTTCAAATTGATAGAAAATAATCTTCCTCCTCCTCCTCCTCCTCCTCCTCAGGAGATACAATGCTCTGGGTTTTGCTCTTCTGGCAGCCTCAACCATTGTTATTTGATGCTGTTGTACTGTGTCTTTGATGCTGTCTCTCCATCTTCTTCTGGGTCTGCCTCTTGTTAATTGGCCTTCTCCTCTTTTTGTATGCCTATATACAAAATGAGTGTATGGCTAACCTTTTTCCCATCACGTGTCAAAAGTGGGGGGAACTCAGGGGGGTCATGTGTGGGCGTGCCCACACCCATAATGCTATGTGTGCGACCCAGAAGGCATGTGCATGCGATCCAGAGCTCATGCCCATGCGACCACCCCTCCCCCACATGCATGGGCAACCTCTGCCGTCCCCTCCCAATTTTAGCACACGATGGACCCAGTTTTTGCCCTCCCCAGACTCCTGAGGCTTTCTAGGAGCCTGGGGGGGGCACAAAAACAGCCTCCCCACCACCCCCGTAGGCCCTCCAGAGACTTCAGGAGGCTTCCCTGAAGCCTTCAGAGGGAGAAAAATGGCTGAAAAGGAAGGCTGAAGTTAGCTGACCAGTGTGTGCATACACGCTGGAGCTCACAGGGCAACGCCTTGCTTCCCCTAACAAATGGCTCTGTGTGCCATAGGTTCGCCATCATGGTCTTATATAGTATAGAATCACAAGACATCCTCTCCAGGTGATCAAACCATTTACGGATGGTTAAAAACCACTTACTGGATGGTTACTATTGGGCAAGCACTTATCTGCCCAGATAGGGATGGGACAAGGACTTGGTTGCTAGGATGCAATTAGCAAAAGGAAAGCATGAACCAGAATTTTGCAGCTGGGAGAAGACTCCAAATACCTCCTGCTTACTTTGAGTAAAGAACAGAACTGGCTATTATTTGTGCTGGGATATGCTTTACCAATTTGCTTCAACTAGTTCATTTGCTGGTTGAAACAGCATGGCCTGCATCCAGAATGAATGTAGTGTAATGGAGTTCCTGCTTTTAGATCAGCCTCAAGGTTTATATGTCAGATAATTAATCAAACTTCACACAATTCATTGTAATAGCAACCAGTTCTGGGGCAGGAGAAAGCAGAGAAATAGTATTATACACACAAGAATATAACAAAAAAAGTGTCATAAGATGCCAGGCTCAATAAGGATGGAGGCTTACCCTGACACAAAGTTTCCTTTCACCAGAAACTTTATGTATGTAATGTATGTAATGTATGTATGGTATGTTCAATGACGTCCGGTGAGGTTTATGGCTGGTTAGGCAAAAGAAAGAAAGCGGCTTTTGCCCGCTGTCAAGAAAGAGGCTTTTGGCCGCTCCTGCCTCCCCTACCTCCCCTGCCTCCCCTGACTGCACGTCACTGCTATGTATGTATGTATGTATGTATGTATGTATGTATGTATGTATGCATGCATGCATGCATGCATGCATGCATGCATGCTATTATTTGTGCTGGGATTTGCTTTACCAATTTGCTTCAACTAGCTTTGGAAAAAGCAATGCAGTCATTACAAACTCTTCTTATGAATGGAAGTGATGTAGATTGCCTGACCTGATGAACAGATCGGCATCTAATTAGCCCCCTGTGTTTGAATGCTCTGACACAGTTCTGCTCAGAAAACTTTTGCATTGCATTTTAAAATGTCTGCTTTGGAAGTTTTGTTATTAATTGGGCAGATGTGATTTGTCATGCAAATTTAACAACAGGAGAAAATATGAGATTCGTATAAAAATGGCATGGGTCAAATATTTGGGGTAAAACACATGTCAAATAACACCAGCATGAGTTCATTTGCCTAGAACCACTTTATATATTTATAGATGAAAAGGAATTATGAAAATGTCATAACTATAGTACTATTCATTTCACTACCCTCAAGGAATTCATTCTTGAAAATTTTGCTCCTGAAACACTGTGGTTTTCTGTGAAATGTTATCATTGTTCTTTCTTTGAGATTCCCCCCCCCCCTTTGGCTTGCAATAAGCAACATTGATAGAATGGGCATGTGAATAACAATATTACTATTCAAATGACTTTGATTGATTATGTGCTAATGTTATTTCTGTCGCCTGGAAACCACACAGATTTTGTCTATGACAATCTAGCTCTGATATGGTCTTTTAGATCATACAAAGATGCACTAATCACCACTATAATTTTCTTGCTCCTGATTGTCTTCTTCTCTTTCTTTCCAGCTTTTTCCAGCACAGAGCTGGGTCTTTGCATAACATTTTGGAAGTAATTCCTGGTAATCTGTTGCTTTGAGTGATAATTCTTGGTTGATTTCCTCAATGATCAATTGGTTTGTTTTCTTGACTGCCCATGGTATTCTCAGAATGTTATCTAACATCAAAGTTCAAAGCATCAATATTCTTTCCATCTTCAAAGTCCATCAAATGAGTTTAGGAGTGCACAATAAACACCCATTGAGTGGTGAGTGATAGGATCATAACATCAAACCCAACTCTGTCACTAAATTGTTCATGCCTTATGGACACTACACCTTGACATAATGTACAACATAAGCATTATATAAACAACAAGCTGATTTTTGTAAAGAATACATTTCTGTATTCTGTACTCCAAATCATATCTCTCTTTTGATTGAAGAAGAGTTTAATGCTTTTGTTCATTGCTACAGATTAATCACAGGCAGTTCTAAAAAAAGCCAGATTCTCTCACTAGGATCTTCTCATCCCTTCTACAATTTCCATTTTTATGTGTGCCATTATTGTTTCCTATCTAATGCGACATTGTTTTTATCTAGATCTGAATATCATAGCTTGTTTTGCTTTTTATCTAGAATGCCAAAACCAGGGCTTTTATATTGTATATTTCAATAAATTTAGGCTTAGCATATATACATGATACACAATCCAGTTTCATTTGAAAGCAGTTTCTGCTTTATCCACCTGGAAAACAGATACTATTCTGTGCAGATGAGGCAACTTCACATCATCTGGTTTGAAGCCTCTGCTCTGGTTTGAAAGAACGTTTGTTTAACACTTTAATTCTCAGGCTTTTGTACAACTGTTATCTCTAATGTATGGTCTATAGCAGGTAATATTTGACTTATGATCACAATTGAGCCCAAAAATTCCATTGCTAAATAAGATAGTTATTGTGAGTTTTGCTCTATTTTATAATTTTTTTTTAAATATATATTTTATTCATTTTCACATTCCATTTTACAGTCACTTATATACTGGATATTTGCTATAAGAAAAGAAATAAAATAAAATAAAAAAGAAAACACAACTCATCATCATTCACAACCCCACCTGACACTTCCATCCTCCATACACCCCATCTTCCCCCTCCAACTTTCCTTTCCTCCCTCTAACACTCCCCTTCCCTACTTCCCTTTCCCCTCCTTCCTTTCTCCCCTTCCTCCTAGCATTCCCCTTACGCCCTCCTTACATTCCCCTTACTCCTTCCTTACTCCTCCCTCTTCTTTCCCTCTACCTCTCCCCTTGGTGTGTTCCTTTATTCAACTCTTATTTATTAATATCGAACTATAATATGATAAAAAATAAAAAATAAAAAATAAAATAAACCAAGGGAAAAAAATATAAAGAAAGAAAAGAAAAAAAGAAAGAACAACCGTATATAAGTGCATTCTTCTTCTTATTGAAACTATATTAGCACCCACCCACCCACCCCCCGTAGATCCCCATCCCTAGTCCCCCCGACTTCCCAGGGCCCACACCTGGCACTGCCCTCTGTCAAACCCCTTCTAAAGTATCTTATGATCGTATGAATTAAAAATAAAAGTAATATAAAAAAAATAGATAAAAAGAAATTACAAATTATAAAAAGGAAAAGAAAAGAAAAAAAGAGAAAAAAAGAAAAAAAGAACTCTTTGTATTAAGCTCAGCCCCCCATCTTTATTTATGTTTAAACAGTATAAATCATTCTATATGTATTTTATTCTTGTCTCTTGCTTCTTTGTTATTTACCCCAACCTCCTGTAGACTCTCCAGTTCATCTTCCTTAACCTTATATTCAAATAAAAATTTATACAAATTTGTGCAGACATCAGTTTACAATCTAGCTCAAAATAATCTCACCAAACTTTCCCTTCTAGTAAAATTTAAGCAGCGTGGATCATTCCACATATTCAAATATTACTTTACACAAGAATCAGTTTGCATTCTATCTTAAAATAATCTCATCAAGCTTTCCCTTCTAATAGGATTTAAACAACGTAAATCATTCCGCATGCATTTTACCCTCGTCCCTTGCTTCTCTGATATTTACCACTATTTCCCATAGTCCCTCCAAATAATCTTTCTTAACCTTATTTTCGAACAATAATTCACACAAGAGTCAGTTTACCTTTTAACTCGAAATACTCTGATCAGGCTTTCGCTCCCCCTCCACCTGTCCCGCGTTACCCGGCTCCCTCCTCCCAAACCAAAGTTCAGTAAAGTTACCATCTCCACTCTCTTCACTTTAGAGTCCTGGACAATTTAAATTAAAGTTCAGACATACAAGTCCCGTGAAATATGCATTCAGCATCCACATAATTCAGTCCCAATATCACACCACCAATATCCAATTCCGCTTTTTCTACCGGAGAGAGATCGCAAACCCCCATTCAATCCACAACTTTGACGAATATTTTGGAATGTCTAAATCCTTGATCTCCGCTCTTCTGCTTCTCCGAGAGAGGGAGAGCTACCCCCTCCATCTTGCAGCCATGTGGTCTGCTGCTTGCCTTCTCCTTCGGCTTGTCTTTCCTCTTTTCCAAGTGAATCAGGAAGTCCCGCCTTCAAAGTCTTATAGTAGAAGTCTCGAGCCTCCGAAACAGAATTAAGACGAAATCTTTGATTCTCAAATGTGACCGTAATGCCGGCTGGTGCTTCCCATTTATACTGTATCTGGTGGTTTCTAAGCTCTTTAGTTAAGAAAATGTAGTCTCTTCTTGCTTTTAACATCTGGGATGGTATTTCTTTGAAGAAAATCAAATCCTGCCCATCAACTCGCAACCTGTTATTGTAAAACTTCTGTATGATCGCATTTCTGGATTCTTTTGTGGAGAAATATATAATTATGTCCCTCGGGAGCTGTCGCTGTTCCGCTACCAATGAATTCTGGCGATAGATTTTCCGAATCTGCCAATCAAAATTAAATCCCGGGCTTCCCACCGCATGGCTGAAGGCCTCAACAAAGGTCTGTTTCAAATTCTCTCGCTCCTTTTCGCGCAATCCTCTGACTCTTATTGCAAATGCCTTCTTGTTAAAATTTATCATAATGAGCTGTTCTTGAGTATCTCTAATTTTTTGTTGTAATGTTTGGATGTTAGTAGTCAAATTAGAATTAGCCTCCTCCAAACTTTCCAATTTATTATCCATTTCAGCGGTATAATCTGTCAGAGCAGACACGGCTACAAACGTATTCGCCTTCATTTGGGCAATCTTAGTCTCTAAATTATCATATAGCTCCAATACAAATTCTTTAATTTCCTGTTTAAAGTCATTAAGCATTTGAAAGAGAAATTCCTGTGTTAAGAATTCTCCAGTAGAGGGCGTAGGAGACAAGGGCAGCGATTTCATAGCAGATTCTTTAAGCACATTCGTAGAGAAACGCTTCGGCTTTAACCTGAGAGCCATTGTAAATAAACAAATAAACAGCGCTCTCGCTCCCCTCTGTTTCCCAAAAAAATATTTTGTTTATAGATTTTGGATAATTAATAAGGAATGGTCTGCAGGAAGGTTGAGCCGGCTAAGTACATCCCCTATCAGTCACCAATGGAGAAAAATCGCCATTTTGAAGTGCGTTTAAACAAAGAAGCCTCTAGGACAAATGAGGCTGGTGTTTAAGATAGTAAAAAA
The DNA here is from genome assembly GCF_051295495.1 of Thamnophis sirtalis. Classification (NCBI taxonomy): domain Eukaryota; kingdom Metazoa; phylum Chordata; class Lepidosauria; order Squamata; family Natricidae; genus Thamnophis; species Thamnophis sirtalis. The sequence goes on along the minus strand of NW_028261385.1, from coordinate 95,940,275 downwards.
AGCAAAAATCTCTCAGGGGTGGGACCCGCTCGTATTAATCATAGCTTCAAACAACTTTGCTTTGTCCTGAGGGGGGAGTCACCTGTCTAGGGCTGCAAAAAAAACAGCTGAGAAGAACTGGCTGGAGATAAGAGCTCAGCTTATGCTGGATCTAATCTCCGTCCACAGCCAAAAAAAAAGAAAAAGGCTGTGAACTACGAATAGACCCTAGCCACTGAGCTACTCCCTGCCCCTTTCTAGCCAAAAAGGGGTGATATCTATGATCTTATTTAGATATACAGACCAGATCTCTGAGAGGAGCTCCGTTGAGCCCTCTTCGGCGACAGGCTCCGCCCCCAGAAGTCTATTTTATAATTTTTCTTGCCACAGTCATTAAGTGAATCACTGTAGCTAGGTTATTAACATGGTTGTTAAGTGAATCTGGATTCCCAATGACTTTGCTTGTCAAAAGGCCACAAAAGGTAGTTGCATAACCCCAGGACTGCCACCTTTATAAATAAATGCCAGTTGCCAAGATGGAGAAAAAGGAAGCCAGGATGCCAAAACTTGTTGCACAAATTTTTTTTGATTTACATTTTATTCTACATTTATTAAGCTAACATGAGAGGTCTGCATAACTATCTTCATTCTCCTCATTCTTAATCCAAAGCATTTCCCACTGGCTTGCTTTAAGTGGGGCTTCTAAGCTGTTGCAGCTAGTTGTTAATTCAGTTTTTTATTTTCTAGATTGGGCAAAATCTAACCAGAGAACAACTCTAGTTTCTGACCTCCCTTCTGTAATTTCAAGCACATATTGCTTTTCTTCCCCTTCAACTAATAATCATTTTAAAAAATCAAGTCAGTGTGTGAATGAAGGTGGAGAAAGGAAGGATGTAAATCATCTCTGCCAGAGTTTTTGCTAATTAGCTTGAAGCTTACCAAAAAATATTATTTCATTTTTCGCCCAGCTGGTTGAAACAGCATGGCCTGCATCCAGAGTGAATGTAGTGCAATGGAGTTCCTGCTTTTAGATCAGCCTCACGTCACTGGTATGTGTGTATGTATGTATGTATGTATGTGTTTTTATGTTGGAATATATGTATTCCAACACCTCCACTCAACAACTACTCCTTATAATAGTCCAATTTCTTACCTTAGTTCTGTTTCCTGTTTCTTATGGTTCTTATTGTCCTTTTTTCCTCTTTGTTTGCTCTGTGATGCTTTATATAAAACAGAATATGTCACGCTCTGAGCATGCTCAATAAAAGTTGTTTTAAGCGGGAATTACTCGACAGCTGATTGGCTGGTCGTTTGACAGATCCAGTATAAAAAGGGAGCTGTCCAAACGAGCAGCGCGCGTTCCTGTCTGAAGCTGGTGCTTTTACTGTTAGCCTGTATTGTCAGGGAATAAATTTGTTAGCCTCTTTATTCCCGTCTCTGCCTCAGTTCTTCTGGCTCTACCCAAGGTCCTGGTACACAAAACTGGTGACGAAGGTGGGATTGCCAAACTGAGGTGTGAGCTAGCTGGTCACTGTCGCTGAAGTCACTAGCTGAGTCACTAAGAACCGCGTTTCTCTGCCGCGATGAGACATCGCTGACAGCTTGACAGGAATGGCCACGTTAACGTTCGCGCCGTTCAATCATGGCTCCAAGACTTGGAGTCCTACACGGCCCGCTTTGAATGCTTTCTGGTTGCCCACGACCTCACAGAGCTAACCAACGAACGAAAATGCGCATTCTTCTTGTCAGTTTGCGGAACGGATGTGTTCCATACTGCCAGGGCTCTCACAGCCCCTGATCCAATTAAAGCTGTCCCGTGGCCTGTGCTAATGGCTAAGCTGAAAAGCCATTATGCCCCTTCACCTTCTAAAATCACCCAACGGCACACCTTCCATCAGAGGAACCAGACTGAGGGGGGAATCCGTCAGCTCCTACGTTGCTGTCTTATGGTCTACTACCCTCCATTGTGAGTTCAGGGACCTCGATGAGGGCCTTCTCAACCGCATTGTCTGTGGCCTTCGTGATCGCAAGCTCCAGAGGCGGCTACTGGCCAAGACAGACCTGTCCTTCCAGTCTGCTTTCAATGAAGTCCGCGCCTCTGAGATGGCCGCTGCGTCTCTGGCCACCATCACGAAAAGCCAGCCTGCTGCCGCCGCGCAACCCTCTAGCACTTTTAACTCGGCTGCCAGGCCCCAAGAGTCAGAGAGTGAAGATTCTGACTTCGATGGGGAGGAGGACATTAACCGCCTTAATGAGGCGACCAGAAAGAGCTCCCGCAGGCGAAAGGGTGACCCTAGATCTGCATATAGTGGGTGCGGTGGCAACCACGAAAGAGCTGAATGCAGATTTAGGCAAGCCCTCTGCCAATGATGAGTCAGGAAGGGCCACATCGCCAGGGTGTGCCGAGCCGCACAGACGATGTCCTCCGCAGACTTCCCGGGTGACAGGTCGAGGCAGTTCCGGGGCAGAAAAGACAGCCCCAAGAAGCCCAGGGTGGATTGCCATGCCATCCTCCGGCATGCCGTGCACAGTGACCGGGCCAACTGGCAGTCGTGCCATAGCCTACAAAAGAAGATCCAGCTAACTGTCACCATTGAGGGAAGCCCGTGTGTGATGGAACTGGATACCAGCTCCGCGACCTCTATAGTCTCCTGGAGCACCATCAAATGCCTCATTCCACATCTTTCCAAGCGCCAATTACAGAGTTGCAACTTGACTCTCAAAGACTATCAGGGCAACCTGATCCCAGTAATTGGCGCCAGAAAAGTGAGAGTGCAATTCAAGGGGTTTGACGGATGGTTACCCCTCATCATAGTCGAAGGAAAGCTGCCCAGCCTTCTCGGCCTCGACTGGTTCCAGTCCCTCGGGCTGCAAATCAGCGGCATCCATCACCTCGGCACCTCTGACCTAGACTGCCTCGTCAACGAATTCCCTGCTGTATTCGATGGAAAGCTGGGCCAATACACTGGCACCCCAGTCTCCTTCAACCTTGACCCTTCTGTGCCACCTGTCAGGATGAAGCCACGCAGGGTGCCGATCGCCCTCAAGCCAAAAGTGGACGCGGAGCTTGACAAGTTCGTGGCTCAAGGGGTCCTAGAGCCTGTGGACCATGCGTGGTGGGAAACCCCCATCGTGCTGCCAATCAAGCCAGATGGCAGCGTCCGAATTTGCGCCGACTACCGCTGCTCCATCAACCACGCTCTACCTTCCAACGCATACCTGGTGCCAGTAGTCCAACACCTCCTCCACACGTTGGGCGAGGGGTTCATCTTCGCAAAGCTGGACCTCGCCCAAGCCTACCAGCAGCTGGTAGTCGACGATGCTGCAGCTGAAATGCAAACCATCATCACTCACCGGGGCGCCTTCAGGTGCCGCCGGCTGCAGTTTGGGGTCAGCATCGCCCCAGGACTCTTTCAAAGTTTAATGGAGCGGCTGCTCCAAGGACTTTGAGGCGTCGTCCTGTACTTTGACGATGTCCTCATCTCTGTGGCCACCCATGAGGAACTCATGGCACGACTACGAGCGGTGCTGCACAAGTTCCAGCAAGTCGGGCTTAAAGTCAGGTGGGACAAATGCCAAATTGCTGTCCCCCAGATAGAGTTCTTGGGGTTCCTAGTCGATGCCCGCGGTATTCACCCGACTGCTGCCAAGACTAAAGCCATCGTGGAGGCTCCTCCTCCAACAAACAGAGCTGGACTACAGGCCTTTTTATGCCTCCTGAACTTTTATGCTGTGTTCCTGCCCCACAAAGCCTCTGTAGCTGAACCTCTCCACCGCCTCTTGGACTCTGGTGTGCCTTGGTTGTGGGGCTGCCGCAAGGCTGCTGCATTCCAAGCTGTCAAGCACCTCCTGGTCTCTAATGATGTGCTCGCCCAGTATAGCGAGCACTTGCCCCTTGTGCTCACCTGCGATGCCTCACCCTATGGGGTGGGAGCCGTCCTTTGCCACCAGCTTCCCAGCGGCAGAGAGGTTCCTGTGGCCTTCTTCTCACGCACCCTGTCTGCCTCTGAATGAAACTATGCCCAGATAGACAAAGAGGCCCTCGCTATTGTGGCTGGAGTGCGGCGGTTCCACCACTACGTCTATGGCCACCGGTTCCTCATTGTCACCGACCAAAAGCCGCTCCTCGGCTTGCTGGCTGGTGACTGGCCAGCCCCACAGGTCATGTCCCCTCGCATGACCCATTGGTCTGTCTTCCTAGCCTCCTACGATTACTCGCTCCAGCACCGCCCGAGCAAGCAGATCACGCACGCCGACGCCCTCAGCCGATGCCCCCTGCCTGTCACCATCGAAGATCCTGCCGCTGTGTCCCCGGTTTTCCTGGTCGACAACCTCAACCTTCCGGTCTCTGCTGCCGACATCGCCCGGTTGTCCACAAAGGATCAGGTACTTTCCCGGGTCTTAGATTGGATTAGGCAAGGATGGCCCAAAGACCCCGTGGATTCTGAATTCCTGCCCTTCAACTCTCACTTGGCAGAGCTCTCCATCCAACGCGGCTGCCTGCTGTGGGGTCATCATGTAGTTGTGCCGCCCTCATTGAGGACTACCGTTCTGCAGCAGCTACATAGCGCGCATCCCGGCATAGTCCAGATGAAAGCCCTGGGCCGTAGTTATGTTTGGTGGCCTAAGCTAGACCAAGACATCACGGCCCATGTTACTGGGTGCCCTCAGTGTCAGGGAGCCCAGGCGCTGCCGCCCAAGGCAGAGCCCCGCGTCTGGGAACCACCTTCCACACCCTGGTCCCAGGTGCATGTGGACTTTGCTGGCCCCATTCAGGGCCGAATGCTCCTCATCGTAGTGGACGCCTTCTCTAAATGGGTTGAGGCTGTCCACATGCCCTCGACCACCGCTGACGCTCTAATAGCGGCCCTCCACTGCTTGTTTGCTACTCATGGCCTTCTTGACGTGCTGGTGTCCGACAACAGACCCCAGCTGACGTCCGCCAAATTTGAGGCTTATCTGGCCTCGCTGTGTATCTGGCATGCCCTTACCTCCCAGTTCCACCCAGCTAGCAATGGGCTGGCGCAGCGCATGGTGCGCTCCGTGAAAGAGGCCCTCGCCAAAATGGGTCACCTAGCCTGGCAGGAGCGCCTTGATGCCTTCCTGCTGGCTCACCATGCCACCCCTTCCCCGGACTCCAACACCAGCCCGGCTGAACTCTTAATGGGTTGCCGTCTTAGGGCGACCCTTGACCGCATGGACCCCTCCTACTCCATCCCAGCGCCCCTAGATTCCTGTGGGGGTGTCCGCTCCTTCGCCCTGGAGGAGGCAGTGTATGCCAGGAATTACGTAGGGCATCTCTTGTGGCTACCGGGCGTTGTAACTGACCAGACCGGGCCCTGCTCCTACAGGGTCAGGCTGGACGATGGCAGAACTTGGAAGCACCATTGCGACCAGTTGCGGAGCAGACGTCAACAACTTACCAACCAGCAGCCACCTACCGACCAACAGCCACTTGCAAACGACGCAGAGCCCAGAAACGAGGAGGCCTCGACAGATCAAGCAGCCAATGCAGAAAACCGAAGCGGCGACTTACTTGGTGGGCCAGCCCAGTCCTTGGCACCTCTGCGGCCCGTGCGATTGCCATCCTGCGAAGCAAGGTCCTCGGCCGATCATCCAGTCTCCCCAGGCGGCAACAGAGGGCCTCGCGTTTCCAGCCGTGTTAGGCGGTGCCCAGCCTATCTACATGACTACGCTTGCACAAGCGTAGGGGAAAGGAGTGTCACGTTCTGAGCATGCTCAATAAAAGTTGTTTTAAGCGGGAATTACTCGACAGCTGATTGGCTGGTCGTTTGACAGCTCCAGTATAAAAAGGGAGCTGTCCAAATGAGCAGCGCGCGTTCCTGTCTGAAGCCGGTTCTTTTACTGCTAGCCTGTATTGTCAGGGAATAAACTTGTTAGCCTCTTTATTCCCGTCTCCGCCTCAGTTCTTCTGGCTCTACTCAAGGTCCTTGTACACAAAAGAATATTTATTTATTTAATTAATTCTTTGTTTATTGTTCCATCCCAGCTGTCCTTTAGGAACTCAAGACATCATAAACCAAAAACATCCTGTGAGGTAGGTTAGCCTGAGAGAAAGTGGATGCCTCAAAGTCAGCTAGTAAAGTTCCAGAGCTGAAGGGTGGTGGACCAAATACAGACTTTGTACTTTGTTCCTAGTCCATCATTTTAACCACAACACCACAATTCAGCTCCAGACCAACAGACTCTCCCAACGTTCCCTCACCATTTTTTTTAAATGTTGCTTTTCAAACAGCCAGCTTGTCCACCAGCTTGTCTTAAGTATAGTCACAAATCTCAGCTAATCTCAGGGTGGGTTTTTTTCTGGTTTCTTAGAAACAATTGCAGTTGCTAACTGCCGCCCACAGCTCAAGTGTCTGTTGCCTGAGAAACATAACGTGGGCATGGACTGTGGTGAGTGACTGAAATTCAGCTCTCCTTCCTTCCCTCCTGGCCTTTTTTGGTCAAACTAGGATTTAACTTGGGCCTGAGATATTTATGACCTTCTAACTGCACACCATGTAAAATAGTTTCCTTTCTGTTTTCTCTACTTTATCAGGTCAGCAAAAATATGGAAGCTGGGGTTTATTTATTATACAGTAAGCTGCTTTTCAAGTCCTAACTCACATAGAGTGAACTTTGGGCTCAGTGAAGAAATTCAGTGAAATGATTCTCTTATTTCCTGATTCACCTGCATAGAAGAGTTCCTATTTTCAACCATGAAATGTTAAAGAATATGATTAAAGTTTACAAACTTCTGTTAGTCCCAAGTAAGAGTCAACTAAAGTCTAAGGTCCCAAGTAAGTCCCAAATAAATCCTAGCTAAAAAACAAAATCACAAATCTGAGTTTGTCTATATTTGTGGAAGCAGAATGTCACTAACTAATTATATAAAGTCAGTAACCATGTCAGTGTTCCAGATAGTATCCAAAATTAAATTAGAGTCCAAGGCAACATGCTGCTCCAAGTTCCAATTTATTAAGAGAGCCATGCTGGCACATCTGAAACTTCTTCCGTTTTCCCCCCAAGTTAAAGTTCATGATCTTGCCCCCACACCCACAGGTCCATCACAGGGTCCAATCTTCCACTGCCATGTTGGCTGTTCCACCCATCCAGTTCAGGTCAAGTGCAGAGGTACCAAGACAAAGGATGACCTTGGCAATCTAGAAAGGAATTTTATTGTGGCTACGTAACATTCTACTCTGTACTATCCCCCCTCCTATTTCCCCACTATAGAAACAGCATAGTAGCATTGAAATGTGGCAGGCCAAAGATCCAAAAGGAACATGGCTGCAGGCCTGACAAACCACTGAGATTGTACACAGATTCATTAATACAGGAATGGAAAACCTTCAGCCTGCACCCCTAATGACTTCCCTATAGGCAGGAGATACATCAACATGATAAACAGATCTGGTGCCCCAGGCTGGCCAATCTGGTCCATACAATCTCAAGTGAGACCTCTTTTTCTCCACAAAGTTTAGCCTCTCAGTCTACTTCCTGTCAACTGTAATGATTGTCATTTTTTTCCTCAAAGAGGAAATTAAGGCAGCCAACATCTCCAGAATCACATTGGCAAGTGAGAGATATCCATCTTGAATCAATCCTTCTACATCTTCCTTAAAGGAAACACAAAGAATCCAAGGTCACCACCACTGCCATTCAGACCCATTCTGCTCAAGGATCTACCAGTCCCTCTTTCTCCTGGAGATTGTTAGGGGAAAGACAAAACACTTGAGATTGGTCAGAACCAGCCTTGCAGACAGGACAAGATGGGAAGCAATGGCTTCCTATATTTCTTGGAGAAACAGATGGTGTCATCTATTTGCTTTTGCAGCTTTTCACAAGACTTGCTCATCAACATTATCTAGACTTTTGGGGCAGATGGGAGCTAGATCCAATCAAATCTAGTTCCCACCTCCAAATTAATTGGAAATATAATCGTGATAAACATGACAGTTAATTTCTCCCTAAATGAAGCTCTATTTCCACTCCTTTTTGTCTTTCCAGATACATTTTGTTTCCTTTAGAATAGCTCCTTGACTAGGTGGACCTTAGTTTGATCAAGCAAAACATTATAGCTCTTATATAATTCATAAACAAAGGCTATTTTTTGAAGGAACCATCAAAGAACTCAAACAACTCAAGAAGGACCAAATTGAAAATAACCTTCCTGCACCTCTGGGCTGTTTTGAGCCTGACATTCTTAAAATAACAAACAATTTAGATGAAAAAAAATATGTCCAAATGACTGGTAGCATTAAGAAGGCAATGTTCTCAGAGGAGACTGTGACCCCAACTATCTCAGCAAGAGTCACATAGTTCCTCGGTATCCTGGCACAAATTAGGTTTCGAGAAAAGAAGGAAAGCAAGTACATTCTGATATTTAGGCACAGCATGTTAATTCCTCAAATTGTGATTTTACAAATTTGGCAGCAATATTCCACCATGTTGGTGTTTTTAAAAAAATAAAATAAAAACATATTTACTTATGTAGGCTTATGTAATGTTGTTAAATGTAAGATATTTGATACTGGCTAATAAAGAACTTTGGCTGTGGCCTATTTTAAATAGGACTTTCCCCCCTTTATAGTAAATTATATTGTCCAAACCCTGAAGGGGAAAATGAATATGATTTTGTCTATCAAATCTTGGTAAGCATTTGACTGAGTTTTCACTGAAGAGATGCTGAGCTATCATAGAAGCTTAAAACATTGCCTGTCCAGTCCAGTTCCCTACTGCCATTTTTTTACATCACAGTTTTTGTTTGCCTTTCTTTTATAATAAACCTCTTTCTTAAGGGATATAATCTCAGTTTGCTTCAGTGCCTTTTTGGGCTGGAGCACATTTTCCTTTCAACAACTTCCAGTAACTAACTTGTGAGGAAGGTCAAAAGGGTCACCGTAGTCTAAGTCATCAGTTCTTGTAGTCACCAACTGTGTCTTCCTGAATAGCCTGCTTCTCAATAATGAGCATGATGGAAACACTAGAAATAATTGTTTTACCTTGCTTATCTTATCTTTCCCCTCCTCTTTTTCCTCCTCCTCTTCCTCCTCTTCTTCTGAGGACATGACCTTTCTAGGCTATTACTACCATTCATCACATAGTCAGCCAGCTCTTCAGGCTGGGTTTGGCACTTCGATCTATCTATCAAGTCCTTCCCTACAACCTGGGATAGGTAGATATGTATGTCTGATGATGCTAAATGTATCATCACGTTATTCCAAGTAAAGCATCTTTTGCAATTGACTGCTGGTGATTTTGTCAATGCCGATGGTGTTCACATGGTGCTCCAGATGTTTGGATATTGTTTTGGGTAGCAGTAGGAGTAGTAATAGTAGGAGGAGGAGGAGGAGGTAAGCCATTCTGTGAGTCTGGTAAGCTGAAGAATGTATTACAATCTAGTTGTACAATCTACAACCACTAAACAGAATATGGACTTTCTTCATGTTCTTATAACAGTTTACATTTGAACTGAGGCTCTTTGTTTGCTCACTGGACAACCAGGTTAGTGGGGTGGTTGAGATACAAGGCTAGAAGCTGAGAGATGTGAGATTTAGTCCTGCTTTAAGCGGCTTTGGGCCAGTCCTTCTTTCTGCCCTAAAAGAAGGCAAGGGTAGCCCACTTTTGAAATCTTGTCACACAAACTTCAAGGACTTGTCCAGGCAGTTGCAAGAGTCAAGACTGACTCAAAGATTAATACACACACACACACACACACACACACACACACACACACTTGCCCATTGCTTTAAACTCTGACCCGCAAATACTGTTCCTGCTTCCTTTCATCACCAAGACAATGTTTGACACAATCTCCCCTTTTCTTTGAGGTTAGAAAAACAAGGTGTCTGTCTCCTTTTCAAACCCAGTTCTGGCACAAACTGCCTTCTACTATATAAACTGTTCTCCCTTGCGCCTGCCTTCTTGAGTGGAGGAAATGAATTATATGCATCTGTTAACTGATCCCATTTGGGCCATTAAACCATAATGACAACAAACAGCTGCCTTGGGTCAGGTCAGAAGAGGCATCTCTGTACAGCATCACGCTTATTGCTTTATGCATAGAAAGCTTTGGCTCTATGTGGTATCTTAACTAACATCAGACCTATAACAATATATTCCCTCCCCAAAAAAACATTCCACACTAAATTGTGGGAATGTTGCAGGGACGTGCAGTCACTAGAGGCAAGGGAGGCAGAGCCTCACCAGTCTCCTCAGAAAAAAGAAAGAAATTTAAATATATTTTTTAAATAATTAAAGCCAAGATAGTTGCTACCAGATTCCAGGTCACAGTGGCTTGGTGTCTGCTTAGTGTTAACCAAAGCAGGAGGCGAGAAAACTCGGGGCCTCTTTTCCATAAGGAATTTTTCACCTTCTAAAAGTTAAGAAAGAGTTAAAAGGCAAAAAAGTTCAGATGCAAAAGAGGCACTAATTCTCCCACCTCCTGATCTGGAAGCAGCCAATCATGTCTTCTTGAGCACGCTTATGTTGGGCGGGTTATTTCAGAGGGCGTGCTTCAGAGGGGAGAGGAGTGGGGGAGAAGGAGGAGGCTCGCTCTTTGCTGCAGACCTGGGCGCTTGGCGGCTCCCGCGATGCAAAGTGCCCCGCCACTGCCACCCACCCGCTGCCCCGGTCTGCTTCTCCAGGCTCTGCCGCTGGAAGTCCCGGATTGCCTCTGGGGGAAGGCTGGGTGAGAAGCGGAGCGAAGCTTCTCCGCGGCCTCCCGGCGCTGCACAGAGGCTCTCGCAGGAGCACGTTCCAGCGGCCGGCGGCCCGGAGCGGCCCCAGCTGCGAGACAAGCGGCAGCGGCTGCTTTAAGCTCTGCCTTGTCTCGCAGCCGGGGCCGCTCCGGGCCGCCGGCCGCTGACATGCGCTCCTGCGAGAGCCTCTGCACAGCGCCGTGAGGCCGCGGAGAAGCTTCGCTCCGCTTCTCACCCAGCCTTCCCCCAGAGGCGATCCGGGACTTCCAGCAGCGGAGCTTGGAGAAGCAGAGGCCGCAGGCCGGGGCAGCGGGTGGGCGGCGGCATCGGGGGCATCGGGGCACTTTGCATCACGGGAGCCGGCAAGCGCCTTTGCTGCAGACCCAGGCACTTGGCTGCTCCCGCGATGCAAATTCCCCCCCCCCGCCGCCGCCGAGGCCGACCGCTGCCTTGCTGAGCTGCTTAGCAAAAGGATGCCCAGCTGAGCCTCACCAGGTATAAACCTCACCGCACGTCACTGGAATGTTGGAGAATGTTCATAGGGTCAACCTTCCACCAATGATGCCTCAAGTGAGGGATACCTTGGGTACTTTCATGATCTACTACCTTCAGCAGCAGAAAACTGAGAAAGACATGACTCAAACTTTTTCATCAAGAGATAAAAAAATTTCTTCAGGAAACACTTGGTCAAAATATGTATATTTGCTGTTGTTTATTTTGAAACTCCATAATTCCAGTTCTGTAGAAGTCTGCAAAATCAGGCAATGGCCTTTTAAACAATATTGGAACAGTTTTCAGAAGAAAATAGCTAACAATCTTAAGGAACTTACCTTACTTTTAAGAAGGTCATTTAGTTGGCTTCCAAGTGTAGTCTTTCCTAACCATAGTGCCTTTTAAATGGACTTCATTGCCTGAAAGCTGATGTACTGTTATGGCAGGAAAAAACTACATTTAATCCAGAGATAGGCAATTTATGGACTTCGAAACAGATGCAGCCCCTGATAGTACATTTTGTAACCTGTAGAAATCTTTCTCAACAAGTTTGTTGAAAACCAAATATATAATTCCCATTTCTGATGGGAAACAAAGAAACTATTAATTCAGAAAAAAACAGACATATCACAGTTAAACTCTCACCACCCCCAAAAGAAACAATTCTACTCCCATAAAGGGCCGCTAGAAAACCTCTTGAGCACTCTTTTGAGGAATAATCAAGGTCATTCAATAGAAGAATGGCTATTGCCTTCTTCTATTATTACATGAATGTTCAGAATAGCACTTGGAACCATTAATGGTAGTGTTTGAGGCATTTTTTTAAATCCTTGCCTTGGCTGATCACATTTGACTTACCTCTGCTACTAATATATTTTGTCTGTACGTTCATGCACCCACAAAATTAAGAATTTGTTCTTTTGAACAAAAATCAATGTATTCATCAATCGCACACCTATCCATCTCTCTACCCATTCATGCATGCAGTTCTGTTTTGGCATTATTTGCAAGTATGGATTTTCCTTGCTACATGAGATGAAAAATGTGCATTGTATGATGAATGAATCTGTACTTAATCTGGCCATATGTTCTTTTGGTTTCAGCTGCTATGTGAGTAGCTGCCTGCCTAATAAGGTTACAGTACAGCAAATACATCCTTTTATTTAGTCCCCATGATAGTTTTCAGCATCATTTCAATTCAGTGCTGCCTGCACTAGGAGGTAGACTAAACTTTTATGGATTGAAAGAAATCACAACAGGCTTTTTCAGCCTGATTGAGCACTAAAAAAAAGTTGCTGCTCCAGTTCCTTTTTCCAATGCAACCATCTTCTCTTGCTTTGCAACATTTCTGGTCCCCTTGAGATAGGACAGCTGCTGAAAAAGGAATGTAACTGAAGTTGAGATGGCTCAAGAACCACAACTAAAGCTGGGGCATTCATTTATGCAAACAATCTTTCTGGATTCCTGCTGAAGACCCTATTCTGCATGCAGAGTTCTGCTTCTGGGGGTTCTACAGCCACATCCCTCAGTTGGGGATATTACAAGTAGTCCTCAACTTAAAACAATTCATTTAGCGACTGTTCAAAGTTACAATGGCACTGAAAAGTGACGAATGACCATTTTTCACAGTTATGACCATTGCAGCATCCCTACAGTCACGTGAATTATAGCCGGATGCTTGACAACTGGTTCATATTTATGATGGTTGCAATGTTCCAAGGTCATGTGATCATTTTTTACAATGTTGTGACAAGCAAAATCAATGGGGAAGCCTGATTCACTTAATAACCATGTTACTAATTTAACAACTGCAGCGATTCACTGAATAAATGTGGCAAGAAAAGACGTAAAATGGAGCAAAACTCACTTAACAAATTTCTCACTTAGCAACATAATTTCTGGGCTCAGTTGTGGTCATAAGTTGAGGAGTACTGTATTCTATTCAAAGATGGTTGTGTTAGTTGTTGTGTTAAATCACCTAGCTACAATCCTTTCTCCCAGTATATCGCCATTTGCTGACAAAAACATCTTCCTCTTATTAAATAAATAAGATGAGATATGTGAACTTCTGAAGATCCCTACCATTGTTTGGCCTCCATATCTTCAGCTTAATATCTAAATAAATGCTCTAGCTGAGTGTCTGAAAATAGGAATGTCATACAAGAGTCTGTTGTCTCTACCTACCCCCATCCCAGGGACATGCAGTCACTAGAGGCAAGGGAGGCGGAGCCTCACCAGTCTCCTCAGGAAAAAGAAAGAAATTGAAATATTTTTTTAAATAATTAAAGCCAAGATAGTTGCTACCAGATTCCAGGTCACAGTGGCTTGGTGTCTGCTTAGTGTTAACCAAAGCAGGAGGCGAGAGAACTCGGGGCCTCTTTTCCATAAGGAATTTTTCACCTTCTAAAAGTTAAGAAAGAGTTAAAAGGCAAAAAAGTTCAGATGCAAAAAAAGCACTAATTCTCCCGACTCCTGATCTGGAAGCAGCCAATCATGTCTTCTTGAGCACGCTTATGTTGGGCGGGTTATTTCGGAGGGCGTGCTTCAAAGGGGAGAGGAGTGGGGGAGAAGGAGGAGGCTCGCTCTTTGCTGCAGACCTGGGCGCTTGGCGGCTCCCACAATGCAAAGTGCCCCGCCCGCTGCCCCGGTCTGCTTCTCCAGGCTCCGCCGCTGGAAGTCCCGGATCGCCTCTGGGGGAAGGCTGGGTGAGAAGTGGAGCGAAGCTTCTCCGCGGCCTCCCGGCGCTGCGCAGAGGCTCTCACAGGAGCGTGTGCCAGCGGCCGGCGACCCACAGCGGCCCCGGCTGTGAGACAAGCAGCAGCGGCTGCTTTAAGCACTGCCTTGTCTCGCAGCTGGGGCTGCTCTGGGCCGCCGGCCGCTGGCACGCGCACCTGCAAGAGCCTCTGCGCAGCACCGGGAGGCCGCGGAGAAGCTTCGCTCTGCTTCTCACCCAGCCTTCCCCCAGAGGCGATCCGGGACTTCCAGCGGCGGAGCTTGGAGAAGCAGAGGCCGCAAGCCGGGACAGCGGGTGGGCGGCGGCATCGGGGGCGTCGGGGCACTTTGCATCGCGGGAGCCGCCAAGCGCCTTTGCTGCAGACCCGGGCGCTTGGCTGCTCCTGCGATGCAAATTCCCCTCCCCCCCACCGAGGCCGACCGCTGCCTTGCTGAGCTGCTTAGCAAAAGGATGCCCAGCTGAGCCTCACCAGGTATAAACCTCACCGCACGTCACTGCCCCATCCCATTAATCTAAGCCAGGAGTATCCAACCTTGACAATGTTAAGACTTGTGGACTTCAGCTCCCAGAATTCCCAGCCAATTCCCTAAGTGTTCAAGGGACAGATCCTTGGCATCATTGGAAAAGAATGCTTAGAACTTACTAGCTTGGCACTGGGTCCAATTAAAGACGCTATGCACCCAAGCATCATGTTTGGAAACATGTTTGCTTGCCATCATTCCCCCATCTCTAAAAGGTTGGCTTTTTGTGTTTCTTCCCATGATCCTCTGCTTCAGTTCCTCAACCTGGTACACATTTTTATAGCCCCTGCAGCAAGAAAGCTTATTACCTTCACAAGCCTCTGGCATCTCGACTGCTGCTGCAATAACTCACCAAGGCTATCCAGGGAAGACATCATAGTTAGACTTTTGGGGCTGGCTTTCATTCTAACAATGTCAGACCTGGACCATGTCTCCTCGACATTTGCTTCAGTAACTATTTCAACTTTCTTTCAACATTTGAAATTAGTCCTTTAAATGTAACTGCAGAACATAATGCTATTTTGGTCCTGGGGGAAAAGATGGACCTTTCGCATTTCAAAGGCCAGGCCTTAGTCTTAAAACAAGGGATAAAGAGTATGTAAGGTAGAGCCTTCAGCCAGCATAATGCCTGTGGAAAACTTCCTGGACGTTTACTCTGTTTTGTACTCCTGCATTTTCCCACAGATGATCCATTGGTTGCAATAGGAATTTGCCAAGTACCGGTAGCTTGTAGTCCAAGCCTGGTGTCATGGGCTGAGAGAGAAGGACTGTCTCATGATCACCTAGCTGGCTTTCATGGCTAAGGTGGGACTAGAATTCACAGTCTCTTGGTTTCTAGCCTGGTACCTTAACCATTAGACCAAACTGGCTCTCAATTTGTTCTGTATCCCCAGCTGATTTATTTTATTCTTTAAGACCCCCGTCCCTTAATTAAAAACAACAGAAAGCTATCATGTTGCAAAGTAAATTACCAACTTCTAAAAGTAGTAGCTATCTTTACAGGGTGTCAAACTCATGACAACATGTCATCATGTGACATCTTGCAATTCCCCCCCCCCTTTGCTAAAACGGGAATGAGGGTGGCCAGCGCATGATGCATCCAGGCCCCGGACCGTAAGTTTCACACCCCTGGCTTAGGCCCTCTCTGAATCAGTTTTAGTCTTCTTCTTGGATTGTTACATTTTATTGCAATAAACTTAATGAGTTCTTATTACAGATACAAAACACTTACTGGATCCAGAGTACCACAACACTATAGAAAAGAATGCATAATCCTGGTTGGGAGTTACAGGAGTTGATCTCTTCAAAAACATACCAGAGTAACAAAATAATAGCGTTGGACCAGACCTTGGAAGTCTTCTATTTCAACCCCCTGCTCAAGCAGGAAACACTGTACTATTTCAGACAAATGGTTGTCCAATCTCTTACTTAACGAGAATTTCAATAGATTACTGTGTAAAGAAGGGAACTTGTGATGGATTCTTTGGGGAGAATGTTTTAGACCTCAGGAAAAAAAATGTATTTTTCCTTTCCTTTCCTTACAGTGAAATTATTATACAAAAATAACAACTCTTAAGATTTATGATACCTACATATTTCTAATCATCATACCTAAAATGAATGTACCTGTTACTATATGTTCTATGTCTCTATTCTGGAGTTATTATAATTTTTCATAAACTCATTTTTCTCTTTTCCTCATCTTGAATTGCCTACACATGTATAAAGTAGAAAGGTTAATTAGCACTGGCTTTGCCTGCCCACTCAGCTGTGGATTTTGGGAGGGGGAGTCCTTTAGCCATCTTAATTTTGGCTGGCTTTGTTATTGACTAGCATTTTAGTATTTTCAGATAAAGACTGCTTACTGTCCATCCTAAACCCCTGCAGGGACCTTAGCACAGCACTATCTCTCTCTGTCTTTGGCTGGGAGAGGGAAGATTTGTTACCAGCTGCAAGTTGGCTGTTAGCAGAACTGCAGGAATTGGCATGGGTACTTGGTTCTGCTGCTCAACTCAGTTTTCAAGCTGCTTTTGTGTCTGAATTCTGCACCCCCGTTTTCCACACCACTAGTTTGCTGCACTTGACATTTCCTTCTTTCTCACTTGTTTGTTTGTTTGTTTGTTTGTTGTTTGTTTTATTTATTTATAGGCCGCCCTTTTCCCTGAGGGGACTCAGGGCGGCTTACAATCAAAAAGGAAGGGGAGTGTAGGACAATACGAAAAAAGAAATGTGCACAAAGTAAATTAGACAATAAAACTCAACATTCACTCAGCATTCGGGAGGGGCGAAATAAGATTATCCCCAGGCCTGACGGGTTAGCCAGTTCTTGAGGGCTGTGCGGAAGGCCTGGACGGTGGTGAGGGTACGAATCTCCACGGGGAGATTGTTCCATAGTGTCGGAGCCGCAACAGAGAAGGCTCTCCTCCGAGTAGTCGCCAGTCGGCACTGACTGGCGGATGGAATACGGAGGAGGCCAACTCTATGCGATCTGATGGGACGCAGGGAGGTAATTGGCAGAAGGCGGTCTCTCAAATAGCCAGATCCACTACCATGGAGCGCTTTATAGGTGGTGAGTAGGACCTTGAAGTGCACCCGGAGACCAACAGGTAGCCAGTGCAGCTCGCGGAGGATCGGTGTTATGTGGGCGAACCGTGGTGCGCCCACGATCACTCGCGCGGCCGCATTCTGGACTAGCTGTAGTCTTCGGATGCTCTTCAAGGGCAGCCCCATGTAGAGCACATTACAGTATTCCAGCCTAGAGATCACAAGGGCTCGAGTGACTGTTGTGAGGGCCTCCCGATTCAGGTAGGGCCGCAACTGGCGCACCAGGCGAACCTGGGCAAATGCCCCCCTGGTCACAGCTGAGAGATGGTGGTCAAAAGTTAGCTGTGAATCCAGGAGGACTCCCAAGTTGCGGGCCCTTTCTGAGGGGTTTAAATTTTGTCCCCCCAGCCTGAGTGATGGTATGGTGGTCAAATTTTTGGGAGGGAAACACAACAGCCACTCGGTCTTGTCTGGGTTGAGTATCAGCTTGTTTGCAACCTTCTCTTCTTCTACTCTCCCACACAATCTCCTGTGCCTTTGTCTTTGCCCTAGTTTCATACTTCATAACACTTACTTTCACCAAATCCTTGCACAGGATAACTACCAGAATCAAGCATTATCCCATACATCTCTTACAACATCCACACCCAATTGCTTGTTCATCTTATAGTTCAAGCAAAGGTATAGTCCAGCTACTCATACTCATAGTCATTGGGAGTTTGGGAGGGAGAAGAAAAGGCTCTCGTTGATTGTTGCCTTTCACATACCTCCATAAACCATGAATCCTCCAAACTGCAGTATTGTGAAACCCTTCAAGTTATTTTCAAGGAACTGGAGAACAGCGCAGAAACTCAATTAGAACCATGGCAAGAATTATGTTGGCGTATATTGGGGGCATGTTTTTTGATCCTCATTGCAGCAATCATTTGAGAGGATCCCACAGACCATATGGACAGAATAGACAAATGCATTGGATATAGGATGAGGGATGAGAGTTCTGTTAATGGTATAAAAAACGAGACTAACAAATTCAGCTCAACAACTGATGATACATTTTATAATGACTGAATAGGCATGATTGCGCCAGGAACTTGACAGAATGCTAATGAAATCACTTGACAAATCTCACTGTGAAATTCTCCCCTGCCATGCCCAGATTCACAGCACTTTTCCAATTTAAATGTTGAGAATTTCATTTTTTAAAACATGTTATCTGAAAGGATAGAAATATAATTCAAATAGGGGTTCTTTCCACTCATTTTTTCCTTTAGAAAGCAACATAATCCTTAGGATTGAAATTGATTATACCAGAAGTGATGAATGATTTGATCCAGCTAATTTCACCATTCCGTCAATGATGGGGAAAGGAGAAAGCAACTGCCTTGAAGCATTAGGGAATAAGGCAAATTAATTCCCCCCTCCCTTTTCTCAGCAAGGCTTCTGAATTGTTGTTTTTCTGCAGCCCCAAATCTGCTGATAATTATCCCAAACTCCTGCCATAGGAAAGAGCAGGATAGCATGCATTGCTTCAGATAAAGCATCGTTTGCTCATGGACTGAGATCACCTTCTTTTTCCTTTCAGCTGATCTCATGTTGCGTTCAGTTGCTTCTCACTCTTTTTTTTCTTTTTAATCAGATGTATAGTGCAACATTTGTTTTACTCTTTGGATCCAGAAAACATGCTCCTAACTCACTTGAGAGAGCTTGGAAAAGATGGGTTTTATTTCTCCCAGAACAGCAAGATGAGACTGATGATCCCATTGGTGATATCTAGGACTGGGAGGGAAGCTTCCTCTGAGCTGATCTGGGAAGGCCAACTGTCAACATCCAGCTTGACTATCCCAATAAAAGTCCAGGATCATTTTTCTTTTCTGAAAGGCTTACTGTTTGTTGAATACATTGCATGGTGATGGCGAGGTAAAACTAACTCTGAAATTCTCAGGCAACAGTTCACAGTATTAAACAATGATTTTCACAGACAAACCCCCGGGCTTCCACATAGACCATGTAAACAAGTTCTCTTTGTTATGGGAACCATCTGCCACCTTCTTCACACCTGTTAAGATATCTTTGAAATGTTTCCAGACTCTCACAAGCTTCCGTGGGACTGTAGAAGTTTTATTTCTCCAACTCACCCATTTGTAATCAACACCTCCCCCCTTACTCTAATGACAAGTTGAAACGAAGAGGCACATAGGTGCCAATGCTTCATTCTTGATACCAACTTTTTCATTCTCCTCTTTCAAGGGTAGCAAATACTATTTTGAGTAAGGGCCTAAAAGCATTTTCATCCACACTATCATAGTTGCAAGAAGTCTATATAGATTTTCAGTCATCCAGGACATGGTTGTCCCAAAAGTGCTTTTTCAGGAGGCAACTGGACTTCTTTGTTTTTTCTTTTGAAGACGTTTCGCTTCTCATCCAAGAAGTCTCTTCAGCTCTGACAGGATAGTGGGGAATTTATATTCCTTGCAGACAGGTGGTCATTTGCATCCTTTTAGAGGGTTGTTGAAGCAGGAGCACTACTCAGATGACTCTGAGGACACAGATAAACCTCCAAGTGCTTCAACAACCTTCTAAAAGGATGCAAATGACCAGCTGTCTTGAAGGAATATAAATCCTTCCATTCCCCACTATCCAGTCCGAACTGAAGAAGCTTCTTGGATGAGAAGCGAAACGTCTTCAAAAGAAAAAGGCTTCCTGAAAAAGCACCTTTGGAAGTATCATAGTTGCAGGAAAGCAAAACTATTTTTTTAATAAAATAGAAAGACTGGCTGAAACAATAAGGTCAAGGGGGGGTCTCACCTTCTCCTTTGGCAGCCATGAAATGCCACAAAATGGCGGTAACAATATGGACACCACATTCTTTCATGAATTCACAGAAGACTGCAGAGTATTTTCTTTATCTCTGTCAGGAATTACTTCTGAGCCCCTTTCAAGCAATGTGTAAATAAAACCAATCTACATGGGCAAGTGTGCACTGGGTATTGCCATGGTGCTTCGCTACATGAATAGCCATGACTGATAGCAAGCTGTCATCTTTCTCAGGAAGCTGCTTGGAGAAACAACTGACAACTTATATGGTTTGTCACAAAATCAGCCAGATGTTCAGTCTGGATTTGACATTTTTATTCACCTATTGAGTCCTTCCCAAGGACCTATGTTGTTGTTGTTGTTGTTATATTTTTGTCAGAGAATTGTGCAGCTAGTGTCCAAATAAAATCCAAGATGCTGACACAAACTTGTAGTTTTATATAAATAAATATATTTTGCATTTATATTTACAGCAAACAGGATAGTCAGGCACATCATGAGGTAAATCATGAGGTAAAATCACAGAACAGCATACAGAGCACACAGAAGAAAAAGGTGGTGAAAAGGGAAACTCCCCTTTTACACCCAGCAACCAATCATAACGTAAATTGCTTCATGCAGTATCCCGCCCTCTCCAATCAACCAACTACAATGGTGTGTTCTGGCCCGTTATACACTTTACTGTTCTGGCTATTAGATATCGTAACAATTTTTATTGCACCTCTTTTTACATATAACTCAAGATGGCAATCAGATTCATATCCTGCCTCCTATTTGCTCCAACATGATAACCCTGTAAATTGGAATGGGCCAAAAGAGAATTAGGGGCCCCAAGTCACCCTGACATCTTTCATGACTAAGGCAGGCCTAGAACTCTCAGTCTCCTGGTTTCCAGACCAGCACCTTTACAACTACATCAAGTGCTACTGAAAGGAGGGAAGTCCTGCTTATCTATGTACAATAGTGATTCCCTTTTTTTAATGTATCAAGGGATTCATCTGCAGATGAATCATCCTCTATTTGTTTTGTGTTCTGGTAATGAGGGGCTGCAGATAATGCAAAGTCAAGTGACTATAAAGGATCAGATTTGAGAGAATCCATGAAAGCCCTTTCTGTGATGATGGTTTGGGGAATCTCTTAATGCATTTAACCTGAAATTTGTCTTTTGAGCCCTAAAATAGGGATTGCCTGTATAGAACTGGGATTAAAAGGGGGCAGGATATGTAAGCCTTGTGCATATGCCCACATTTGGCTGTCTTGAGGTCTCCTGCTTGAGTAGGGGGCTGGACTAGATGACCTACAAGGCCATCTTCCAACTATGTTCATCTGTCTTCTGCCTTCTCAAATCTTGTATTTACAAAATGTACTTGCAAAATCTTCGTCTGCTCTTCTTATTGGACATGCAAATACCACAAAGGCAGCTGAGCACACAGAGAAATCAGAAAGTTAAATCAAATCAAATGAAATGAAATCAAATGTTATTGCAGTCACAGGCCAGTTTAACAAAAAGTTAAGGTTATGTATATCTTCTAACCTTCCTCTCCTTCCCTCCTTTTACATCCCCCCTTGGGCTGGCTGAGTTTTGCCAATACTTGCGAACTGTTCCATATATGTATCATATTTTTCGTGTACAGCATTTTGCATAGTAGCATTTAGCTGCACTGATCCTTATTAGGATTTAATTATGTTTAAATCATTGTTCTAGTTTTAAAAGCCATGATCGGGAGGTGACTGCCCTGAAAAGCAGAACACACACTGTATTTCTAAATGTAGATATTTACCCAGGCAAAGAGGTAGCATAAAACAATACAGGCACCACACACACACACACACACACACACACACACACACACACACACACACACACCAACACACACACACACACACACACACACACACACACACCCTGGTTGCAGTATGAAGCTGAAACTCTGATACTTCATTTCATTCCGTCTATATGTAATATATTCTGAGCAATTGAGATGAATAAGGATTAAAAGAATCAGCAAAACAAAAAACAAAAAAAACAATTTTTGGAGCTGGTAGTGGATGCAGAGAGAAAACAAAGAGTCAATAGTTGTGACATTAGCACTCATGTGAAGGGTAATACCGGTATTTGGGGATAGTTTACAGCCCAATCCAATTTGCCTAAAACCAGAGCTATGTTTGCAAGAATCTAATTGGCAGTTTTGTCATTTTATCTACACATTGGGGAATGGCTTCAGTGACAGCCTCATATTTCACTGTGCCAACATTATTTTAAAAAGAAACACGATATCTGGATTGTAACTGGTTACTTTAAAAGTGCCCTCTCTGTAAAGTGAACTGGAGCCTGGCAGGGAAAGAGTGACAATGGCCATGATGATGACATTGAGGATGATTGTAGAAACCAAGCCTTCATAGTTATCATTAAGAGGCTACGTCGGAGAGAAAAGCTATGACTTTCACACTATTATTAAAGTTACTAATCCCTCTACCTTGACTTCAAGCTCTCCAGATTCTTTGCAATATGATCCAATATGTATGGCATGATAGATAAACCTGTTCTTTACAGTAACAAAGGATCAGATGAGATTGAACCCAGCTCAAGTTTGGAAACACTGTGATGTTAAATATTTGGTGATATTGAAGTGTTTGAGGCTGATCATCATAATGTTCAAAATGAGTGGAGAGAAAGGGCATTCATTCATTGCCTGTTTTCCTTCTGCTCAGGCCTAAAAGAAAATGGCAATAGCAACTAACTTCACATAACTCATTTTTCATATTATTAATCAACAAATTGTTTTTTCAGCACCAGCAGTTATTTTTATGTCCCTTTCTTCAACAGCCTTTTACTTTTGAATGGCCACTTTTGCATCAGCCCTAGAGACATTTGCTAAATCCATCTTTTCAAAAATTAATCCCACTCAGGCCTTGAATGGCTTGCTCTGAGGCAACTGAATGAATGCAATCTCAATATCCCAAGTTTGCAAGTTTAAAAGTCTGCTTTTCTCTCTCTCTTTAATCTCTTGGTTCCGTTCTATTCCATTCTATTTTGGAATATGTTGGAATTCTAATTACATTCTGTTTAATTCTGGTTTTGTTTTATTTAATTTCTCTTTTATTTACTGTTGCAGCCTTCTCAGACTCTGAGAGTTTCGATTATTGTTTTGTGAGCTGTTTATGGATTTGGCAGGGATAATTTTAAAAAATGCAAAACATTCTGACCACAATTAATGGGCTGGGGGAGTTTTGCATCACTCTTTAGGGCTAAATATTTTGTGTATAATTAGATCCGTGTAGCTGAAATAAGATTAGCGTCACTATGACCATAGAAGGCTGACCTAGATACTTTTATGGAATTAATGTCAAACAGATAAATAAGACATAGATCCAAACTTATGGAATTTAAGTGATTAATAGATGCGCAAATTGGTTTCCCTTGACTCTTCAACACTTCCCTATATATTTTTGTCCATATTATATGCTTACTGAATGTGAAAGGAGCAATGATTAGTTTTTTTCTTCCAGAGAAATAAACTATTAGGTTATTAGTTGTGGACTTAAATTTTGTTTGGAAAAATGTAATATGCAGCAGCAATTTCAAACCTAGCTGTAATTCCAAATGGTTTTTAAAATATATTAGAACATTGCCAGTGTATTTCTTTGTCATTATTTTTGTATCGCTGGAACAAAGTATTATATGCTTAAATAAGTTGGTTTGACACTGCTTAAATGTTGTTCCAGCATATGGAATATATACCTTGGGTGTTGAGAATGAACAACGTATAAATATTTTTTTGGAAAATCAACTTTCTGAATTATTTAAAATCTTGAGCAAATGACATTTTTGCAAATTGCCTCCAGTGCCTATTCGCAACATATTAATCACCTACCTAGCAGACAATTCTTTTGTAACCTTTCTGTTGGGAGACCAAAGGCTACTGAGATGCTGTTTTTCAGACAGAAAATCATGATAAAGTGGAGAATAACCTAGCCTCATACATCAGCCAGAGAAAGAAATTAGGGTGTGTATTTCCTTTCTAACCTAAAGAATCCATGAAGTTTAAAATTAGTGCCTTGGGATATCCAAGGGAGAACAACTAGATTCTGTAATAGCTTTGTACCATATAGTATCAACCTTAACTCTCTAGATTCTTTTTTCCACTATATATTCAAAATGGACTGTGATTAATATATAGATCTCTCTCTCTCTCTCTCTCTCTCTCTCTCTCTCTCTCTCTCTCTCTCTCTCTCTCTCTCTCTCTCTGTGTGTGTGTGTGTGTGTGTGTGTGTGAGTGTGTGTGTGTGTACAATATGTGTGTATGTATAGGTATGGGAATATTTTTTTCTTTTGAGAGCAGGCATTAGAATTTCATTTTAAAGTGTGCCATTGTGTACACAGAAAAGCGACAATAAAGATTCTTATTTTTTTCCTTCTTCCAATTCATTTTTCTTTTGTGTTATGCCTTTTAGATTGTAATAGCAAGAACATGTGACTTTTTGGATGAACACTGTAAAATGCTTTAAACATAATGTTCCCTTCCTGGCATGATTTATTTAAATGATTAAAGATTTGGGGATTATAGAATACTTTTACCCGTCCAGCCTGCTTGCTCTTTATGAGAGGTACATAACTGATTCCCAGTCAGTTTAGTAGATTTAAAGGAGTGACTCTTTTCTACAGGAACCCTTCAATTATGAAATGGGTTACCAACTCAACTCTATCATATTCCATCACGACACCCCCAAAAAAACATTTTTGATAGGATCAGCTTTTCTAAAAAATGTTTTTAATGTAGGAATCATAGCATATTGGCAATACAGTACATATTACTTCAGTGCCCTGTGCATAAAGTATTTTTCTGTAAATAATTTATTGTTGTTCCCCACCATGCTAAACTACTGTAGTATGGGTGCTTAAACCAATGTACGTGGTTAATTTTCTGTAACTTCATCATTGGTATGTCCTCCTTACAGAACTGCCTCTACTGTTTTATAGCGTTGGTTACTTTCCCACAACAGCTATGGTGGAAATTAGAAAGTCTCCATTAAAGTGTGTGTGTGTGTGTGTGTATTATGTTGTATAACATCTGAGCTTTAAGATCTAATGAGTAAATGCTTGATTAGTCAATAGCCAAGACTGATGCGTGAATGAATGAATGAATATATGTGTGGGATTTTCAACAGTCACAGAAACATATGTAGAGCCGAGGTGGCGCAGTGGTTAAATGCAGCACTGCAGGCTACTTCAGCTGACTGCAGTTCTGCAGTTCGGCTGTTCAAATCTCACCGGCTCAGGGTTGACTCAGCCTTTCATCCTTCCGAGGTGGGTAAAATGAGGACCCGGATTGTTGTTGGGGGCAATATGCTGACTCTGTAAACCGCTTAAAGAGGGCTGAAAGCCCTATGAAGCGGTATATAAGTCTAACTGCTATTGTGTCCAGAACGCGGCCGCGCGAGTGATCGTGGGTGCACCTCGGTTCACCCACATAACACCTATCCTCCGCGAGCTGCGCTGGCTACCTGTCGATCTCCGGGTGCGCTTCAAGGTGCTACTAGTCACCCATAAAGCCCTCCATGGTAGTGGATCTGCGTACTTGAGAGACCGCCTTCTGCCAATTACCTCCCTGCGACCAATTAGATCTCATAGACTGGGCCTCCTCCGAGTTCCATCTGCAAGCCAGTGCCGGCTGGCAACTACAAGGAGGAGAGCCTTTTCAGTTGTAGCTCCGACCCTTTGGAACGATCTCCCCGTGGAGATTCGTACTCTCACCACCGTCCAGGCCTTCCGCATAGCCCTTAAGACCTGGCTAGCCCGTCAGGCCTGGGGACAAAGATAATTGCCCCTCCCGAATGATGAATGAATGTTGCTCATTATTTTATTTTACTTTATGTTTGTCTACGTGATTGTTTGTATTTCCCCCCCCTTGATTTTATGTAAGCCGCCCTGAGTCCCCTCAGGGAAAAGGGCGGCCTATAAATGTTAATAAACCTCTATTAAACCTCTATTATTGCTATATGTAAACATTTTGTCACCATTATCTGTAGTACTTTGTCCAGTTGTTCTTGCTTTCAGTTGTCTTTATGACATAAGCAAACTTCCACAGCACCTGGTAGCCTTGAATATCTTGCAACCAGAATCCAAACAGGATTAACATTGATTGGAATAAAGTGGAGCCCGTAAAATATATTTATCATTGTGGAAATCAAGAAAACTAAAATGGCTTTTTCAACCAGATTCCAGCAGATATTCTGTATGGGAAAATATAAAATATTTCTTATCTTCCAGAGAACACCCCCCAGGGGTATTGAAC
Source organism: Thamnophis sirtalis (assembly GCF_051295495.1). Lineage (NCBI taxonomy): Eukaryota > Metazoa > Chordata > Lepidosauria > Squamata > Natricidae > Thamnophis > Thamnophis sirtalis. The sequence goes on along the minus strand of NW_028261385.1, from coordinate 95,914,192 downwards.
ACAGAAAAATTGGGAAGAGATGTATAAATACATGAATAATTGCTTTGTTTGCTGTATTTAAACTCTGGGTTTGTGCTTTATTGTTGTACACGATTTTCCATCTGAGAATGATCAAAGTAAGTGACACCACGAGACACCTGCTGCCATTTTTGTAAGCAATAATAAACTGTGATTCCAAATAAGCGCAATCAGTTTCAGCAGTTGAAATACATTTGGTTTATTTCTTTTGTATTTTTTTTTACATATACATATATCATATACATATGTGAAGTCCTTCACTGGTTTGTTCATTGTCAGAAACATAAAAATCCATTGAGAAGACTTTAGGCTTTGTTGTGCCAAAACAACATTATGCCAACTTATTAAAAAGAAAGATAGTAATTATTATGAATATGAACACACACAAAAGGGGATGAGAAGAGAGTATAGTATCTCACAGCTTTTCTAGCAAATTGTCCACAGACTGTAGAGGGTTAACTCTAGCAATGATAAAACAGAAAAATGTATTTACTGTATGTACATCAGAAAATAAAAACAAATGTAAACTTAATCTCAAAATTATTATTTCAATGATATATAAAAACAATATCCACATAAGTGAGAGTCCTTCTTCCATATAGTGAAGGAGCTCTCTAAGTGCCTTCATTTAATGTGTAATTGCCTTTGCAGTACCTGAAAAAAAGGGAAGAATGTATTCAAGGGAAATTCTGTGATAGTGACAGGGCAGCCTATCCCAACCTGATGCCCTTCAGACTGGACTGTGTATTTTCCTGTAGTCCAAAAACAGGAGTGTACTGTATGAAAAGGTTTTTAGATCCTTTGGCTAATTGTATGATGAAAGGAGGTTTTGATTTGCCTCTTTATGTTCCTATGGGGAGTGATTAAGATTCTTAGGCAAGGTCCTTCCTTTTCCCCCCAGATGCTCATTTCTGGCTTTTGCTCGGCAGAACATAATCCGCTCTGTATTTCAGAAAAGTCTGGTCAACAGTTCAACTGCCCAGTGGATAGTTATGGAATATCAATATTTACGGGAACAGTAGCCTATAGGTCAGCTGATGGAAACTTGGTTAATTTATTTTTGAGTTTTGGTTTGCTAAAGGCTCCACTTGAGGGAATCAAAATAAGCATAAGCTACAGTCTGAGGGCAATTGTTGCTTGGGTTTTACATAGGGACATAGAGAGGCAATTACTTATGGAAAGAATTTAAAGATATGTTTTGAGCAAGGAATTTCAACCAATATTTTGTTACCTCCCTCTAATAATTATCTTGAATTATGTCTCTGTTCAACTTCTATTTCCCAGAAATATCACATTATATAAACTCGTACCAATGCAGTAAGGACAAATCATTTTGATGGCAGTAACTGCGTGTGAAATTGTTAAAGGCTTCAGCTTCAAGTATGGTATACCAATTGTTGCTAACAGTGAGAGGAATGGAAACTCAGTCATTCAAATCACAGGCAGGGGATCAACTGGCTGACCAGAATCCTTCTTCACCCTTGCCACAATGAACTTTTTTTTATATACTATATGTTGCTTTTTAACCACATGATGCAAAGAGGCCAAGTTTGAAGAACACTGATTTAGGACCACCCATCTCATTGCTTCTTTTATAAGATATGCCTTACTTTCCTTGTTTGAGCATCAAAAAGCCACTGGGGGTAAGCAACCCCTCTCCCTTTTTTCAATGTACCATCTCTCAATGTGGGAAATATTGAAGTGATATCTCTTCCATTTTAATTATATTGAACAGGTCTCAGAAAAATCAACATTATAAAAACAGAGGATATTTTCCTTGCACTTAAAATCTTGACCAATCTTCCAGGCCGATATGAGGTAAATAAAATGAGATACCTTTTCTGAGATTCTGTTCTATAGTGAAGCTTTCAAAAGACTTGGACTTTCAAGAAATAGAACAACTTGCATCTGCATCTGGCCTAGTACAGGCCTGTTCTTTAATTCCAGCAAAAAAAATAAAGTGCTACAGATGTAAAGAAGCAAAAATACAGCACACATGCCCTGCTAATTCTCTTTTACACTTTCAGGGAAATGGGGTAAACTAGAGCACTCCTACATTGATCTGATAGATTTATATGTTCTATCTCTGCTAGCATGTTCTACTTCTGCTGGTTTGTTACCAAGTAAAGCTTCTTTAAGCTCTTAAGAAGAACGATATCATATATAATATTATATACATATACATATACATATATATGTATACAGTATATATATATATACTGTACACAATCGGATTTTACACAGAACTGTACCACAGGTGATTATGTATATAATCATAGAAGAATGGTGCAGAGAGACTACCTAGAAGCAAATCTAATTTGTTAAAAATGACAGGTACAAACTGAGCCGCAGAGCTGCTGCAAATGTCAGCCATGATACTTCTTCAAGTGATACAAATGATAGAAAACAAATATGCAAGATTCTAAAATTCTGCAGAAGACATGGAGTGGAAAAGATGATGCAGAATTCTGCTGAACAAAGATGGCAACTATATTTTCAGTCACTTCAAGACAGAAAGATAAGATAAGCACAGCAAAACTTTAAATGTAAGCCACAACTATTACTGAGGCCAGCTCATCTGGAACCAGTGGAAGAAGCCACATTATCTCTTCTGTGTCTCCTCATCAGAAAACAATCAAATATGAGTTCCATCTTTGCTAAGATTGAAACAAATTAGTTTTTATCCACATTATACCTCTGCAGTAATAACAAATAATCTGTTAAGACACACATATATGCTAATTACATTCAAATATACTTGTTGAGTTTCACTTCTAATTTAATTTTAGATGAGGCTTCACAACTGATCCCAATTTTTGATCTGGCCTTGTTCAGGTTTCTGGGATTGCCATTCCGATCATCTCCAGCCAATGTGTGTGAGTGTCTTGCTGGTTTGGAGATAATAGGAATTGCTATTTAAAGAAAATGTTGCATTGCTGTATCAATACAAGCCAGAGATGAGCAAGAGGTTTTCAATGGATTCAGAAATAGTTTGGGCTCAGTGAATTAATGTTGTAAATCTCTGCCAAGGTCTGAACTAGAAAATTCCCTCACATGGTCACAATATGTTTTCCAAATGTGCTCCCTCAGATTTCAAGGAATTCTTTTCATTTCAAGCTTTGTAATCTTGAAAACCTTTTAGCTGGAAGATACTGAGAACTGAATATAATCCACTTTCCATGCAAGACATATGGCTTATCACTCAGCTCTAGGTAGTCTACATGGTAGACTTGATCCAATCTTTCAAAACTGCGTAGTGGAATAGCAGACCAATCTCCTCACAAGCCTTTTCCGAATTTCCTAGGAAGAGCCTATTGGGGAACCAACAATTTTTTGATTTCAGAAACCATGATTGCCCATGATAAGTCACATACTTAATGTTAAATATTGGTAATAAGGAAAAACAATAGTCTCTAATAAATTAACAGTTCAAACTTCCTAAAGCTTATAAATACAATTTCCAGAAATTCCAATCAGCTCAGCCAAAACTGTAATATTTTCAATCACAACAACTGCATAGCACATAACAGAAATTTACTTAAAATAGATGATATGTATTACTAGTGCAAGATGAATTTTAATTTCAATATTGCCAAATCATTCAAATTCTCCCATTATAGGTTAATAGATATAAGCAGCAGGATCTCTATCTTGCTTCTAAAAAAATACACATCTATAATTTTGAAAAGTCAGTAGCCAATGTCAAAATTATTTTTTTTCAATTGGGAAAAATTAAAAATTAACTGTTTGTGTCATAGTCTTAGCCTAATTTTCTAGGTGATATCTCCAAAAGATTTCCCCTCCCCAAATCATCTTTCTCATTGCATACAGATAATTTTATTCTGTTCACCTTAATGCAAACTCAAAATGAAAAGCAGAATTCAAACTCTAACAATTCTTAATGGTCAAACATACCCAGAACGGTCAAAATATTTAAAATATTTTTCTAGCAATCCTCCCAACACTTTGGACATATAATATATGCAGATGGAGACCTAAGACTGAAAGATGAGGCTTAATTCCAAACACAAAGATTCAGAACACAGTTAAAATTTGCCACTGTATCTGTTAATTTCTTGAAATTCCAGTACAGTGCTATTAGAAGTTATACTTTAAAAGTTTGAATATGCTGAGATAAAGCAAACTTTTAAACAGAATTTAAACTAAAGTGCTGATTTTTCAGACTTCTCAATCTGTTACAGAGTGTGAATGCATTGCAGCTTTGCAGATAATAGAACAGGGAACATATTGTACAGCTGAAAATTAAATGGAATTAATGTACCATCCAGAGATTCCCCTTGAAAAGAACGTCTAATCTGGCTCAAAACAGGTCCCAAATAATAAACATGGCAAGATACCGCTGTATAGGAAAAATGATAGGCAATTGCAACCAATTGGGGACGATCTGTTAAAGTAAGAACTTACTTGTTTTTTTCCTTCAAAATGCATTCGACTCGGTGCAATATATAGTACCATTTTGAAAATCTCAGCCTGGCCAAATGTAATTTAGTGATGCACCCGTCCAAGGACTTTAAAAAGTTGCAATAATAACTGTATAGACTGGTTATCAATGACTGAAGAGTTCAGCTCGGAGGTTTGTAACCAGGAAAGGAAATCTATGTCTGTTGGTTCTAGAGGCCACAGTGCTGCACTGTCTTATGGAATGCAGTTGTTGGAGTGACAACAGAATTGGTGGTCAAAACCGAAGAGCAAGACTTAGAAATAAAGACATTGTACAACTGGCAAGGGCACAGTGGGAGACCGAGGGGGCCAACGTTGTTCTGGAAAGCTGTTCTTGCTGCTTCCAGACACAGCAATAGTTTAAATATCAAGGGATTTAGCCTGCAAGCCTATTCCTGTGGGTGTTGTAATTGCTGATATGAGCTGCAAGATTTCACGAGCAATTTTTAGATCATGTACAATTATTCATACTTACCCACCCAAGTTTCAAAACCCCTGGGACTGAAAAAGTCATCCCTAGGGATGTTAAAAAGAAAAAAAAGCTATAAGGTTGTAGGAGATTTGGCTCTTTTGCCACAAGCTTCAACAGAAACGTGAAGCAACATTAGGAAAACCTTTGACATATAAAAATATAACCAGAGACCAGTGAATATACGTACTTCTATAGAAGCTTCTTGCCATGGACCCTGACAACCATGGCACGACCATAAGGATTATACACACAATTTAAATGCCAATGTGCCAATTCTTACAGAAAACAATGCTTGCAAACAGCAAAAGAGAAATATAGCACAAAGTTAGTGTAAGTACCTAGTCCCAATCCAATGCCAGCCAAAACCTTTTAATAGCAAAAAACCTAAGTGTAATAGTACCTATCAATATACATGTTTCACAAAAGCATAGGCAACTATTTTGATGCATGCTCTTGTCTACCTGTAGATGTGCACATCCACATCAGCAATGCACCCATATCTCCCATGCAAGGTAAGTGTAACTAACCTTAATTTTCAAGTGAGCAGAAAAAAGAAACCCTTATATATAAAAGCTGATTAATAACATGGTTATATAGGAGAAGCTTAAGCATCAATGGCTGCAGTCAACACTTCAATAAAAATGCAGCTTCATGTTTACCCTAGGTAGTGTGATCTCTGATGCTCTGCTATATAAGTAAATGTGAAGTAAAAGCAGACTTATTCCTCTGAGAAAAACTATGGAGCTACCTACTAAGGTTGTAATGAAGCCAAAGCCTACTTGACCCCTTATTTCAGGGATGCAGCAGGGGAGCTGACTGCAGTCACAGTAATTTACAACACACCCTCTGCCCGCCACCACCATAGGCACCTTGGAAATAATAAATAATTTGAATTCCCCTCTGCTTCTGAAAAGAAATAGACACAAATACATTCATGAATTGCAACGTTTCAATTATTGGCTGCACTCCTGTTTCCCCAAGGCAACAGTCATCAGGGTGCACATGGAGAACAAGAGTGCATATAAAGCCCATTACAGCTTTTAATTGTGCGACTTGAATAGCCATGTTGGGGTTTGTTTCAACCTTCTGGAAGCATCACAAAAGAATCCAGGGGGAAAAAAAACACCAGAAAGCTTCCAACTGTTATCAAACTTCTTTCAAGAGCTGTACTTTTAATATTAAGCCTAACAGGCTTGACTAGAGTTTGATTCTTAGAAAGTGAAAGGAGGACAGGGAAAGTGAAAATGGAAATATGACACAGACAGTTAATTTTGACTTCTCATTATGTGCATTATGGAGAAAATTGCAGTCTCTCTTCCTTTGAGCACAGAGATCCAGCTAGGTGGCGGTTTCTTCTTTCTATACTTCCGGGGCTCTTATCCTAAATCATGCTCCCTACTTTCCAACCGACTGAGTAATCTCTGGACCAAATCCAGACAATGAAGCAACCCATAGTTTCACACAAATGGAAAAGTACCAAGTATTCTAATGGTGGGAAGGGAATGCTTTTCTGTATTTATTTGTTAGCTTTATATCCTGCTTTTCCTCCAGGAGTTGAAGGGGGGGGGAAATAATACCCTTTCCAATCTTTGTATGCAAGCTTGACCAAACTCATCAGCAAGTCCATGTAACTCATTGGCACTGACTCTACTAGATGAGTGGAGTATATATAGTCTGTTGCCTGGCTGCCACATGGGTTGCTCCAAAATCTTACAAAGCTTTTTGTTCTGCAAGAAAAAGGAAGAGCAGCCACCGTTTCCCCATTGATCATTTTTCCAAAGTGTGTCTTTATATGAACAAATATTGAGTGAGTCACTATGTAAATAGGTTCACACATTGCTTTATGCCAAGGGTGCATTTCATTTGACTTTGGCTCAGTATACTGGCGAATCTAGCGATTGTGGTCTGTACAACGAAGTCTGGTTAAAACAAAGTACAGCTTAGTGCAACGGGTGAACCCAGCCACAAATTCTGTATTTTAATGGAAGGAGGACATCACACACACCTGATAATTCCTACCATGCTGTAGTCATTCCAAAATGCAAATCTAAAAACCCTGCTATCCTAGATTTTGCAAACATCATCAGTAACACTCAACAAATAGACATGGAGGCTAAGAGTCAAACAACATGGAAGGCTCTTGAATAATCAGTTTAGTCTACTTTTGTTATGGAAATGCCATATACAACCTTAATATAGTATCACTGTCTCACTCATGTGTAGAGAGAAAAAAGTGATTTCTCTGTTTCAAGGGATGAGTTTAACATTTCTCATGTGTATTTCTCTCCAGTCTTACCAAGGTCTTCTTCCCAAATATTTTTTTACAGCCTCTTCATTTTTTTCTCCTGTACTCCATTAGTACAAAGCATACATTGAACTAACACCTCCCCCTCCCACTTTTTTAAAAGATGCAAATCATTTTGGTGCCACCTCTTTTCATTTCAACAAGGCTGGCGGTTTGCTGGCTTTTCTGAACTCTTGTTGAAACCATATGCCACTCTTTGTGAATTTTTCTAATTCGGCAGGCAGTAGCAACTTATCCAGTACCCCAAATACCGATTTAGTATTCATGACGTACAGCGATAACTCATGATTGTAAAACGAAGGAAATTTTCTTATGAAGGTACAGGTGGTAAGAGTCCTATCTTAATGAACTTCTGATATGTAACTTATGTAGCCCTGATAGTGATTGATGGTGGGAACTGTAATATTTGTGGCATCTAAACAGCTGCAAGTTAGCAGTACTGAAATAGAACAATACCTTAATTGCACTTATAAAGAATGTCCTGACTACTGACAGCTTTTATTTAGTATTCTAAATTTAGGAGCCTAATTCAGTGCTTTCACATGTGTCACCCTGTCGTTTTCTTATCTCCCAGCCTGACAGAATCTAGGGGATGGGACTTTTTTTTACACAATTTATCCTCTTCAAAAAAAGAAATGTACAAACCCCACCTAGAAAATGCCCCCCCACCCCCAGAACATGCGTTCTTATCTGCAAGCTGCCATTTCTGGGTTTAATGAGGTGCCCTTCAACAATTTTCAAAACTTTTTATTCCCCAGAAAGTTTTTTTTCCCAAGGCTCCTGATTATAACTTAAACCTCCATTGTTCTTGTTATTTCTTTTCTCTTTGGTTTGCATTGCAGGATATTTTTCATTGCCAAGAAAGAGTCAGATGTAATGCCCTTCTCTGCAACAGAAATGAGACCACTCTAGGAACTATAATAATGAGAGAGAGTTCTTGGGCCAAAAATCAGGAAGCACAGTATGGATATGGGGATAGACAGACATCTCTGTCAAGCAATTCTATAGCATAGGGGACCTATTGGTTAGCAAATGGGGACTGGAATGATACCAGATTTTGATCAACTAGTTTATAAAGTGCCTGAAAATACTTAAACATCTGAAGGAGGATCATAATGCCGATTGAACAAAAACATTACACGCTATTGTTATTAGTACAATGAATATATGATTATTTGCTGTTGAGAATCATTAGGGTAACACTATGTGCAGATAAAACAAGAGAAGGTTATGGTAGAAAGTTTCTACCCAGGAACATGAAAAAATAAGACCTGTATCAGTTGAAATCATTTCTATTCACCGAAGGTCTTCATCTGTTTCTATATCCAAAAGTTTGGACTAAGAGATCATAATAAATGATCACTCAATAATCAAGTTACTGGCATATCTTCCACAATGCGTTGTTACCGAGCTTGGCAACACTCAAACGTTTTTTTACCCAGTCTCTTTTACATCTTAGCTTATCCGCTGACAAGGCTTAACAAGTTGATCAGCCTCCATTTGCCTCGTCATTCCCCCACGGCTGAACAGCAGCAGCAGTTCAGATGAAAATTACAAGCCAACAAAAGAAGACCAACATATGACAAGAGAGATAAATATACCGTGAAATCTCTCTCTGACCCATTCCAATTCTCCCCCCCCCACTTCTTTTCTTTTTTTAAAAAAAAGGAGGACTGGATCAATTGCTCTATGATAACTTAACTAGGCAAATGCAAGTTAGAAGCCAAAACATTTCCAACAACCTGTACAGAAACAACAAAATTTACAACTGAAAAATGTCACTAACACCCATTCAGGCAGATGTGTTAATTTTTGTTTGTTTCGCAAAGGACAGGTTATCAAAGAGAGAGCGGCGTGTGATCCTCCAGCCTGCCTTAGTTTTCTTAAGTAACCTTCTGCTTGATGCTGGGAGTTTCTGGTCGATAGTCCTTCCTCTCAGAGACATTACGCTTCACCTTGGCACTAACAGGAGACTCTTGATTTAATGAAGGGCTGGAGTGGCATTTCTTCAGTCCAGGACCATCAATCTCACTGCTACTCAGCAACTCCTTTCCTGCTCCATCTTTGAGAAGAGACACATAGATTTCATAACGGGTTTTCTGGAAAAAAAAAAAAAAAAAAGAAAAGATTCAGTCTACCTTGTCACTTCTACAATCTGTGTGGATATCAGTCATGGCAAGTAAAACCAGCAGAACAATATTAGCTAGTGGGTGACAAAGGCACCCAGAAGTAACACTGAAATGTCTTGTAAACTGAAAACTGAAGGACATGTGTTTGGTTCTCTTTCTCAGGAGAAGCATTTGAACTTTTGAATGTTGTATTTTGAAAGGACATGCAAAGAATCTTGTCCAAAGTAGTGGATTTCAGAGTGTGCAGACTGTGGTGAAGTGGTTAGAATGCAGAATTGCAGGTTAATTCAGCTGTGCTGACTTCAATTTGGCAGTTCAATTCTCACCGGTTCAGGGTTGACTCAGCCTTATATCCTTCGAGGTCAGTAAAATGAGGACCTAGATTGTTGCGGGCAATATGCTGACTCTGTAAACTGCTTAGAAAGGGCTGTAAAGCATTGTAAAGCGGTATATAAGTCTAAGTGCTATTGCTGTCTTCAGTCTACCCACAAGACTTAGGCAAACTAAAGACGGTTAAGAAGGATGCTTATTGTTACCTCACCTTGTCCTTTCCTACACTTCCCCCTTTATCCCACCTTGATTTGGGGGGAAAGCATGCTTTCTTAAAACAATAGAATAACTCTCATTTTATGCCCAGCTGATCAATATGTAAAGTAGAAAATTCAGCAATGGCAAATGGATATACATTTACATATAAAATTCAGGACTTTAATTGTGGTGCCTAACAGCTTCTCATCTTTCCATGATTATGAATATAATAGTTCGATACTATGATGTCAAAATGATGATTATAGAATTGAACTTATGTTTTTCTCTATGCCATGTGTTCCAGTATGGTATGGATTTTCTAATTATTTATAAAACATACTGTTGCTGGTCTTCAGCTAGGCAGACCACTGCATTTTAATGTTTCACTTTACTGCCACAAATTTCTGAGCCCACCAGGCATCAAATACAAAGTGTAAAGGAAGATTTAACATATTTTTGAAAATGCCAACTGCTGAATTTGTTCACTCTCTAGAAAATCACAACTTCTCTGTATGAGGCAGTTTCATCTGCAACATCACTCAGTGGTGCTGTGATTAACTCAAATATACTAGTGGCAGGGGTGAAATTCAGCAGGTTCTGACAGGTTCTGGAGAACCAGTAGCGGATATTTTGAGTAGTTCGAAGAACCGGCAAATACCACTTCTGACTGGCCACAGAGTGGGGTGGGAATGGAGATTTTGCAATATCATTCCCCCATGAGTGGAGAGGGAATGACCACTGGCTTACCTGAAGGGTCCTTTTCTGGGCGCTGCAACGGAGAGTCCAAGCATGGGTTAAATGCAGCCAATCTGCCCAGGACTGAATTGAAACTTTAAGCCACACCTCTGGTGCTGACTAATCCTCAGATTTTCTTCAATGAAGGCGTGGACAATGCGCACTGAGAAGTTCAGGCACCAAGTCAATGAAGATCATAAAAAATATCCACAAGTCCAGAAGAAATTATATGACAAATGGCGGAGCAGACCCCAGGGTGGGGTTGGAGTCTTCTTCGCAGCGCCCAGAAAAGGACCCTTCAGGTAAGCCAATGGTCATTTTCCTGGGTGCTGCTCTGAAGAGTCCAAGCATGGGACATACCCAAGCTAAATGCCACTAGGGTGGGAAGTAGGTCTCTTCGCTGGTATGAATGCCCTGGAGAACTCGCCTCCCAAATGCCTCCTCCGCAGAAGCAAATTTGTCCAGTCTGTAATTTCGAACAAAGGGAGACAAAGAAGTCCACATGGCAGCTTTGCAAATCTCCTCTATCGGTGCCTGGATAGCCCAGGCCGTCGTGGTGGCGGCGCTTCAGGTAGAATGTGCAGTGATAAGGCGTGGCACCGGAATAGATTGAAGAACGTGGGCTGAGCAAATACAAGCCCGCAGCCAACATCCAATAGTCTGAGAAGAAATTTTGTGGCCCTGGGATGCAGGTTGAAATGAGACAAAAAGTGATTCAGACCAAGGCATCTGTACGTTTGATGTACTTACTTAGCGCTTTACGAACATTGAACATATGCCACTTTTTCTCTTTGGGATGTTTGGGGTGCGGACAAAAATCTGGAAGTATGACCTTGTGGGCCCCGTGAAACCAAGAGTTGATCTTGGGTATAAATGCCGGGTCCAAACGGAGGATTACTCTGTCAGGTTGTATCAACAAAAGTCCTCGAGAATTGACAGTGCTGCCAATTCAGAAATTCGCTGTGCAGACATGATGGCAATTAAAAAGGCTGTCTTAAATGTCAGATGTTTGAGGCTGGACGATTGGAGAGGTTCAAAGGGCGGGCCAATGAGAGCCCGTGACACCACCTTGAGATCCCATGAGGGGTGCCTGTGAACGACCAGAGGCCTCAGGTTGGTTGCACCCTGTAGAAAACTACGGACAATGGGATGATGATCAAGGGAGGAGTGCTCGTCTACTGTCAAAATTGTGGACAAGGCCGCCACCTGTCATCTGAGAGTGTTAGGGACCAGGCCTTCATTTACATTTCATTTCATTTCATTTATTGAATTTCTATGCCGCCCAATCCTGAGGGACTTTGGGCGGCTTACAGAAATGAAAAAAATTAAAAAGAATTTTTAAAAACAATGGGACACAACAAAGTTAAAAAGGAACACAACAAACACCCAATCGAAAGGGGGCTGGACCTCAATCAAGGGGTCAACAGCCCCAGGCCTGCCAGAAAAGCCAGGTTTTAATGGCTTTGCGAAAGGCCATGAGAGTGGGCAGGGCCCGGATCTCTGGGGGCAGCTCATTCCATAGGGCCGGAGCGGCAACAGAGAAGGCCCTACTCCTAGGCGTCGCCAGCCGGCATTGTACCGCTGAAGGCACCCGGAGAAGGCCCATCCTGTGCGATCTTATTGGACTAAGGGAGGTATGTGGCAGAAGACGGTCTCACAGGTATCCGGGTCCTAGGCCATGTAGGGCTTTAAAGGTGATAACCAGCACCTTGAATCGTGCTCGGAGACCAATGGGCAGCCAATGCAGGATAGGTGTGATATGGGTGTACCTTGGCACACCCAGTATCGCTCGCGTGGCTGCATTCTGGACTAATTGCAGTCTCCAAACACTTTTCAGGGGCAGCCCCAAGTAGAGCGCATTACAGTAGTCCAGTCTTGAGATGACGAGGGCATGAGTGACTGTCTGAAGTGCCTCCCGGTCCAAATAGGGCCGCAACTGGTACACCAGGTGAACCTAGGCAAAGGCCCCCCTGGTCACAGCCGACAGGTGGTGTTCCAAAGTCAGCTGCGGGTCCAGGAGAACTCTCTGAGGGGGGCAATTTTTCTCCCCCCAGGGTTAAGGACAGACTGGATGGACTGTCCTTAGGAGGCAACATCCACAGCCATTCGGTCTTGTCAGGATTGAGTGCGAGTTTGTTCATTCCCATCCAGACCCTAACAGCTTCCAGGCACTGGCACATCACTTCCACCGCTTCACTGAGTTGGCACAGGGCGGACAGATACAACTGAGTATCGTCTGCATACTGGTGGTATTTAATCCCGTGCCAACGGATGATCTCGCCCAGTGGCTTCATGTAGATGATAAAATAGGAGGGGGGACAGGGCCAACCCCTGTGGCACCGCATAATTGAGGGGCCTAGGAGTCGACCTCTGTCCTCCGACCAACACCGACTGCAACCTGTCGGAGAGGTAAGAGGAGAACCACCGTAAAACGGTGCCTCCCACTCCCACCTCTTCCAGCCGTCGCAGAAGGATACCATGGTCGATGGTATCGAAGACCACTGAGAGGTCAAGGAGTACAAGGACAGAGGAATGCCCTCTGTCCCTGGCCTGCCAGAGATCATCGGTCAGTGCAACCAAAGCAGTTTCGGTGGAGTAGCCAGGCCTGAAACCAGACTGAAAAGGGTCTAGATAATCTGCTTCATCCAAGGTCCGTCAGAGTTGGAGGGCCACCACCTTCTCAACAACCTTCCCTAAGAAAGGAAGGTTGGAGACTGGACGGTAGTTTTTAAAAATAGCTGGGTCTTGGTCGAGTCCATCTTGCAAAAAGTCTAACATCTGGGAAATTGTAGCCGCAGTTGCCTCAGCGTTGTGCTCTCTGCACCAGCTGTCGAAGGACTTGGTTTGGTTTGGTTTATTAGATTTATATGCCACCCTTCTTCCAAGGACTCAGGGCAGCGTACAACATTAAACTTCCATGTGGTGTCATATATTCTGGTCGTAGAAGGCCATTTGGACACCTGAACGGTGTGAATGACCTTGGTGGAAAGGCTACTCCTACTTAGGAGGTCCCTCTCAAGTGCCAGATGGCTAATTGTAACCACTGGGGCTCTGGATGTTGAAGCGCCCCCTGGCTGAGAGAGACCTCGTGCTGGGGAATCCGCCAAGGAGAGTTGACGGAGAGACTCGCCAGGTCGGCGAACCAGATCCTTCTGGGCCAGTAGGGAGCCATGAGTAGAATTTCCACCTCCTCCAACAGGATTTTCCAAATCACCCTGGGAAGAAGAGGCAACGGGGGGAATGCGTACATCAGTCCTGATGGCCACGGACAGTGGAGAGTGTTGACCTCCTCAGCTTACGGGGTGTGGAACCTAGAGAAGAACCTGTGGAGGTGCGTGTTCTCTGGGGGTCCAAACAGGTCAACTAGGGGACGGCCGAACCTCTGAGACAATTGGTGGAACAAGTCCGGGTGCAGACACCATTCCGAGTGATTGACCGTGGCCCTGCTCAGAAAATCCGCCTGGATGTTGTGGACCCCAGAGATGTGCTCCACTTGGATCGAGCACAGGTATCTTTTCACTCACCTTCCCAGGCGCTCTGTCTCCTCCATTAGGGACCTGGAGCGAGTGCCCCTGTGGTGGTTTATGTGTGCCTGTGGCAACATTGTCCGTTAGGATTCTCATGTGATGTCCCTTGATGTTGTCTTGGAAGTGAATGAGTGCAAGCCGCACCGCTCTCAATTCTAACCAGTTGATGCTGTGGGACATTTCGGGCAATGACCATCTGCCTTGTGCAATCTGGTTGTGGAGATGAGCGCCCCAGCCAAATAGACTGGCGTCCGTCGTGATGGTAAGACAATCTGGCTCTTTGAAGAGGGTGCCCTTTTCCAGAGCGGGGGACAGCCACCACTGGAGAGACTGACATACCTTTGGTGAGACCCAAACCAGCTGTTGAGAGCTGCTCATGTTGGCCCTGTGGTAGGGCAGGAGGAGCCATTGTAGGTGGCGAAAATAAAGGGGTGCCCAAGGTACTATTGACAGGCATGAAATCATCTTGCCGAGGAGTTGTGATAGCTGCACGATCGATGCCTGTGATGACTGCAGTAACTGCAACACCTGGCTTCTGATGCTTGGAGACAGGGAGACCTGACAACTGGTGGTGTTGATGATGGCGCCCAGGTGCTGCAGCCTGGTGGTTGGATGCAGATGACTCTTTTCCTTGTTGATGGAGAACCTATGATGTTGGAGGTGTGTGATGTAGGTATTGCACCACTTGTTGCCGTGACGATGACTGAATGAGGACATCGTCTAGGTAACAATGCAGGCGCACTGGGCGAGATCTCAGGAAGGCCGCCACTGCAGCTAGGATCTTTGTAAATATCCAAGGTGCTGAGGACAGGCTGAATGGCAGAGCCCTGTACTGATAGTGGCAGCCTGCATAAAAGAATCTCAGGAATCTGCAGTGAGCTTTGCAAATGGGGATGTTGAGGTAGTCCTCCTTGAGATCTATGGATGTTAAGAGATCTTCCGGCCTGATGCAATCCAGAATTGACTGAAGGGACTGCTTCTTGAACCTCCGGTATGCTATGTGATGGCTTAGCTTTTTTAGATCGAGGACCCCCCTCCACTCCCCGGAGTTCTTTGGGGCAAGGAAGAGTATTGAATAAAACCCTGTCCTTTCCTGACCTGGTGGAACCAGTTCTATGGCGTTTATGTCTCTGAGGTGAAGGATCTCCTGTTCCATGAGAGCCCTCTTGACTGGACAGGAGGGGGTTGGGCACCAAACAAAGTGTCGGGGAGGGAAGGAAATGAACTCTAATGTTAGACCTATGCGTATTGTCTGAAGAAAACTGCTTTTCTAAAGCCTTTTGGTGTCTGATGGCATCTCTGTCTAGGCCTGAACATTGCTTAGTCCCCTGCCTAGAGTAAGGCTTGCTTGCTCTGATGACCTCCCTGACTGCCTTGCCAGCCTGTCTGGTACAGGCCCTGCTGGTGGAGGGACCAAGCTGCTGCTTCTCAGGGGCCCCAACTGCCATGATTGAATGTGGGGATGTAAGGCCTGGAAGGTAACTTTCCCCCACACCACCTCAGATGAAACTGGCCTTAGTGCTCTGGTGCAGAGACACTGAAGACAAGGGCAAGCAAAGCTCAACAGTCCTTTCGTGGGCGAAGGAGAATGGTGCAAGCTCCAAGCTCCCAGTACCCACGCAGGTCAATTAATGTGGGGTGCGACCATGTGGGCCACAAACCTCCACTGCCGCCCTCTACCATAATAGTGGAGCTGTGAGTTGGCAAACCTGCCGGAATTCCGGACAGGAAGGCTTCTAGCGGCGACTTGCAAGAGACAGACAATCAGGCGGCTGTAGCTGTTTCTTGCGGTAAAAGTAGGTCAACAAAATAGCGGCTGGAACTTTGTCCCTCTCAAAATGGCCATTGCCATGTGCGACCCTCTCAAAATGGCCACCCACATACACCAGAGAACTCTGAGGCTCCACACCAACAGCCGGCTCACTCAGAAGCACGGTCAGCAGCAACGGATGTCCCAGCGGGGTTACGGTCCCTGGGATCACGCTGGCATCGGCACTCTGACCCAAGCACCTTCCCCAACAGCAGCCTGCAACCTCATGGCACCCGAGCGAAGCCAGGATACCGGAGAGGCTGAAATTGGTGAGAACCAGGGAATTAGGGTAAAAGGAAAACTCACCAAGCCTGCTCCAATAATCAGGAAGAAGATAAATTTTGTAGTAAAGTAGAAAAATAGAGAGTCTAAGCAATCACTTAGAAATGAAGAGAAACTGGAAGCACGTCCACTGGGCTAGCTGAATTGAAAAAAATCTGGGGATTAGTCAGCACCAAAGGCGTGGCTTAAAGTTTCAATTTAGTCCTGGGCAGATTGGCTGTATTTAACCCATGCTTGGACTCTCCAGAGCAGCGCCCAGGAAAATGGGGATTTTGCAGTATCCTTCCCAGGAGTGAGGTGGGAATGGAGATTTTGCAATATCATTCCCCCATGAGTGGGGAGGGAATGGGGATTTTGCAGTATCCTTTTCCTGCCATGCCCACCAAGCCACGCCTAGAGAACCGGTAGTAAAAAAAAATGAATTTCACTACTGACTAGTCATGATTAATCAGAATTCAGAAAAAGGTTTTTAAGAGGTGCAAAATGCAGTTTCTAGAATTTCCAGGATTGTTTATTTAATGGCATGCGTTCTGACCTTTCCCAATGAATTGTGAAAAATGTTAGTGAAGTTCTACCAAATCCCATACATTTTTTAAAGGAAAATCTATTGTCAAAATTGTGTTCTCCAACCAAGTACAAAAAGGGCTTTCTATTATTTCAAAACATGATTCAGCCAAGCATTGCTATACAAATGAAAGAAGATTTCAAGGCCTCTTAAAAAGAACACAACAGAAAATGGTTGTAGATGAGCTTTGGAAGAGACAGATATTTTTTAAAATCAATTTGACAGTTAAATGAAATAGTCAAAGTGCTTAGGATTTATACTTCCAGCAATGGTGAAAGGACAAATAATTATATAAGTATGTCACTCAGCAATACCAAACTAGCGAGATAAATGCTGATAGCATTTTGAACTGATTATGCTTCATTAGATAATGAATAGGCTAGAGAACTGAACATAGAGGAAATGGTGCGAGGAATGCTGATTGTTGTATAGCAACTATTCTTCAGCCTTGGAGTTTTTCTACCTCTATTCCAAATTTATAATATAACAATTTTTTAGTGAGAATCTTTGGAAACAAGACTTAGAAGATCAGTAATAGATCCCACCCTCTGGAATAGCTTCTCTCCTGAGGTGAGGATAGCTCCCATGTTTCTGGTCTCTTGTAAGAGCCTTAAGACTTGGCTCTGCCAGATGGCTTGAGGACCCAAAGGGGGAGCTTCAGTGGTGGAATTCAAATAATTTAACAACTGGTTCTCTGCCCTAATGGCCAGCTGGGTAGGCAGGGCTCGGTGGTCATGTGACTGGGTGGGCGTGGCCAGCTCAACACTCAGGTTGATAGGCTCTTCGTCTTAGCTGTTACACTATAATAAGGGTTAACGGGAGAGGAAGTTTCTGTAAGCAGGGCAATAAAGATTAGGCTAGAAACAACACCAGAATGTTTCCTTCCTTCCTGCCTTCGTTACAGGATTAGCCCTGTAAAGTGGAAAGAAGCAAAAGGAGATTTCTTCCAACAACTGGTTCTCCCACCTGCTTAGAAAGTTAACAACCAGTTCTCCCGAATGGGTGCAAACTGGCTGAATCCCACCACTGGGGAGCTTCATACTGGAAATGGTTGACTAATTAAAATTCAACCCCACCTGCCCCCCCCCCCCCCCGGTGTGTCCAACTCCCTTTTTTGACATCTTTTGTTTATGGTTTTTAAAAACCTGTTAACGTTTTTCTCTGCTGTGTTTTTTATGATGGATTGATTTTAATGTTTTTCAATGTTTTTAATGTTGTCACCAAGAGTCTTTGGATACAAGATGGGTGGCAAATAATTTTAAACAAACAAACAAACAAACAAACAACAGTTTTCTTTAAAAATGCTAAATTGGCTATGTTTAGCAGGTGATATTCTAATGAATTTATATATTTTTTATTCGTCCTCCTGCACCATGGTGGTGGTGGGTGTTTTCGTCCTCCCCAGGCTATGGAGGCTTTCCCCGAGCCTCTGGGTGTGTATGTGAAAACAGGCCTGTTTCTGGACTTCCGGAATTTCCGAGAGGCCCTCTCGGAGCTTCTGAGGGGGCCCTGCACTTACCTGGCATCCAAAACAGGCCACGTGGAGACTCCTGGGAGGGGCGGAGTGGGGTGAGGGGCCAGCCAGTCCTTATAACTACCAGTTCGGTGAACCAGATGTAAAATTAGCATACATTTCGCCCTAACTTGTCCGAATCGGCTGAATCCCACCCCTGCAT
Organism: Thamnophis sirtalis; assembly: GCF_051295495.1. Lineage (NCBI taxonomy): Eukaryota > Metazoa > Chordata > Lepidosauria > Squamata > Natricidae > Thamnophis > Thamnophis sirtalis. Next base: position 95,895,684 of record NW_028261385.1, on the reverse strand, counting down.
GTAATTGAGGCTGATTGCAGTTGTGCAGCAGCAATGAAGCAGCCACAGCTTTGCCAAATGTCATAGGTCCTAGATTTTGGTTGCATCCATTTAAGGTAAATTGATAACATTGTCCTATGATCCGCTGCTTTTCCCAACTGAAGGTTACAAGCAATGGAACAGACATGAGAGTCTAAATAATACATAGACATCAACAGGATAATTCTCTCCCATTTAGACTTTTTTGATTAAAACATGTAGCAATATTCCCTCCATTTTAATTATAGAGTTAAACACTTTTAAGTAGATATAAACTCTCACAACTCACTTGACCTCAACCTACCTCAAATTCCAAATAATGGTCTTTCAACTTGTAGTCTTCAATCTCCTTGCCCTTAAGTTTCTTATCCGGTGGGTAGGAACGATGTTCGGCAAGTTCAGTAGAGACCTGCTTCAGTTTGCTCTCATGGGATTTTAGCTGGTCATCCTGCAGAGGTAAATTACATGCTTTAGAATGTACCTCTAGTGTTGTGGTTGCGAACCAATGGTACACGTGCCCAAAGTGGCATGCGAAGCCAAGTTGCCCAGCATGCTCACCCTTGCCTGTTTTCTTCCGGGTTTCTGGCATGCATGCACACGTGATGATCAGCTGTCCACAACAGCTGAATCGCAGTGCTGAAAATTGGTATGTGCATGTGCGCCATCCAGCTGAGTGTTGGGTGTACATGTGTGCCAGAACCTGGAAGTTTGGCTTTTTCGGAGCATGATTCCTTCACGCATGCAGCAGTGCCAAAAACTGGCCTGTGCATCCATGCTGACCAGCTGTTCTTAGGCGTGTATGCGCACCAGAACCAGAAAGTTTGGCTTTTTCAGGAGGGCGGCCCCAAAGATCGGGGACGCATCTGAACAATGTTTCCACGCAACCTTTTCAGCACCCGGTGCTGAAAAGGTTTGCTATCACTGCTCTAGTGCATTTAATAAAATGATTTTAAAACTCATTTCTATTGCTTTTAGGAGTGTTCAGTTCCTAAATCTGAAACTCACATATTCCTAGTTCCTAAACCAGCAATTCAAACATTACATGGATTTTATTTTCTAAACAAAATTGGGAAAGATCCATCCAACATGTGACCTAGATCTGTACAGGTAACCCTCAACTTACAACCAGTTGCTTAGTGGCTGTTCACATATACACGAGACTTCCTTAGTGGTAGTTGCAACCTAGATCCAAAGTTTGAACAGTCCCCCCTCCCCCACCTGAATGATTGACTGCACTTCGGACACTCAGCATTCAGGCTGCGTTTACAGCCATTTAGTGTCCCACAGCCATATGATCATGTTTTATGATGGTTTTCAACAAAATCGACCCATAGCAAGCCATTGGTTAGCTTAATGACCACGGAGTTTAACAAACCCCCACAAAAAGATTATAAAATCAGGTCAATGCATGACCTGAATTATGACCATCACAAGTTGTGAACAGGATGGACAGACTACCTAATAGTCATAACTCAAGGACTACCTGTACCTAACTTGCAGTCATATCATGGGTCAAAGAAGAATTCACTCTATGGGCTGGTGCTATTATTATTTCCCATTGTGCCAGCCTAGAAAGAACAGCTATCTACCCAGCTGACTTGAAAATCATGTAGCCAGCCTCCACACTACCTTTGGTGTCAGGACTAATTAATCAATTGCCCATATGCATACAATTATTTGAGAATGATTGCAAAGGAAAATAATACTGGAAGCCCTGTTTGTGCAAGCTGTAAGGAAAGGAGGAAACAAAAAAAAACCCCAATCACCTGAGATAATTTGGTGGTGGAGGCTGGTAAGAGAGGGCGGCTGAATTTCTTCTGGGATCCAATTGCAGCTGGAAACGGTGGGGCAGAAAAAACGGCTGCCACAGAATTGATCTTATTGATCCAGGACTCCATTTCTTCAGGGCTCCTGTGGAATAGACACAGATTAATCAGTGACTCTGGCTGGCCTTAGGCATAACACTTGTACATTCTCTTCAATATCTGCACTGGCATAATAAGAACGGCTTTCTTATTTAGGCAACTCATATATATTCTTGCATCAGAATAAGTTTCTCTTGCAATAATGCAGAGAAACTTGTTCCTGAGCATAAACCACATTTAGGAAAATTCCATTCATCTATGTTTCATCCCCATATTTTTCTTGTTTCCTTCCATCTTTTGTTCAATAATCTTTTTTCCTTGCATATGTATAATCTTTGTTTAGCAGCCACAACTGGGACCCGCAACTTGATTATTGAGCAAAGCAGCTGCAAAGAGAAACATCACAATTTTTTGACCTTACTTCAGCTTTCTTTTGCTTAAAGGTAAAGGTTTCCCTCACTCATCCGTGCTAGTTGTTCCCGACTCTAGGGGGCGGTGCTCATCTCCGTTTCAAGAGCCAACACTGTCCAAAGACTCTCCATGGTCATGTGGCCAGCATGACTAAACGCTGAAGGCACGTGGAACATTGTTACCATCCTACCAAAGTGGTTTCTATTTTTCTACTTGCATTTTTAACATGCTTTCGAACTGCTAGGTTGGCAGAAGCTGGGACAAGTAATGGGAGCTCCGTTATGCAGTGCTAGGCATTCGAACTGCTGAACTGCCAACCTTCGGATCGACAAGCTCAGCGTCTTAGCCACTGAGCCACCATATCCCTTTTCCTTTGCTTTACAAAGGAAAGGTCATGGATGTGAGGATTGGCTGTTGAGTTAGTGCTGCAGCTGCAAATGATCACTAAACAAGGCAGTTGCTAAATGCAGACTACTTGTAATGAGTGCTTTTCTGTTAAGCTTCAAAAGACAGTAACAACCTTAACTTAAGACTGAGTCAACCAAGGAGGCAAGATGTCTGCAGGGTATGGTTAAAAAACATCAAGATGGTGACCATCACGGGCTGATCAAAACTCTGCCTGTTTTTCAATTCCTTAGGTAGAATTTTGATCACACCATCACAGCTGCCAATTTGACTTTTTTTAATCTTACCCTGCAGAGTATGGTGAGGGACCATGGCAAGCAGAATCTCTTCTGGAGTCATTCCTATAGTTTACTGAATGCCTCATTTGCCCAAACCTAGGCTTCTGATAGGATAGAATTAGAATTAGAATTAGAGGAGAGGAGAGGAGAGGGAAAAGGAAGGGAAGGGAAGAGAATTCTTTATTGGCCAAGTGTGATTGGACACACAAGGAATTTAATTAATGACTTCAAAGTCCATTTATGAGGGGTCCTTACTACTGGTTCTGTGGGCATGGCTTGGTGGGCATGGCAGGGGAAGGATACTGTAAAATCTCCATTCCCTCCCCACTCCAGGGGAAGGTTATTGCAAAATCTCCATCCCCTCCCGATCAGCTGGGACTTGGGAGGCAGAGAATAGATGGGGGCGGGGCTAATCAGAGGTTGTATTTATTGGTTCTTCCAACTACTCAAAATTTCCACTCCCGGTTCTCCAGAACTGGTTAGAACTTGCTGAATTTCACCCCTGGCCCACTCCCTAGTCTGCAAGAAAACAACCAAGCTCAGGGAGCTCCAAGGATCCCTCATTTCAACCCTGAACTACAAATATTCTCCAAAGTCCACTTAAGAGATCTAGGGACATTGCCACTCCCTTTCTTCTTTCCAAACATAAATAACCATTACGACAATTTGAATTTTATAATTACCCCAAATTTAATTTTAACCTTATTATTTACATTTCTAGTTTCCTTGCTAGTAAGGTGGATAAGGGTCTAGATCAGCCTTCTTCAAATATTTTGATGCATTTCAGCGATCTGCAAAACATACCCCTATAGCTTCTAAACTCTGGCTCTACACAATAAAAAAATTATCTGCATTGCAGCAATTACAAAAGTCATGTACATGTCTCTTTTGCAGCTTTTTTCCTCTAAAGTTTAAATGACTAAAAGGATTTTTTTTTTAGATATTACTTAGAGCAGCATGTCCTGACCTTAACTTTGATTGTTAAGGTAGGCTTAAAAGCTGCATGCTACATATTACTACATATGCTAAAGTGTGCTTTTTCTTCCCCACTCCTGTCTACATTATAGTAGACCTGCAATACAGATTTAAGGCCGAGACAGCATTGCAACTACTAAGTAATTCTCCTACTTGGACAACTCGCCATGGCTAACTCACCGCAGGACAACACACCACGGGACAATTTAACAATTCAATTTAATTATTTAAAATAAATTAAAAATTATTGTAATTTTTGTCATTCATATTCCATTCTGACCCTCCTTTTGCATCCTTTAATTATTCTATTCCACCCTTTCTTTGATATTAGTATTAACTCTTATCCCACAACGAATTGTCCTGTTGGCTGTGGTGAGCTGTCTATGGCGAGTTAGCCATGGTGAATTGTCATAGACCCACCTAATTGGCAATGGAAATGTCTATTAAGCTGCACACAATTTTATAGGGGAAGAATGGACCACTAATAGCTTCAGAATTAACTTATGGAGCCCGCTCTCCTTTTGTTATAATTTATACTCCGTTTGAAAAAAAGAGAAGGGGAAAAAAGAACTTGAAACAAGTCTTAGGAACATTTGGAGAGACCCTCCCAATGTTCCTAAGATTTTTTTTTTCATGAACCACACCGTGCAAGCAACCAAACTGGAACCTACTGAGCTTGAAAAAGCAACACTCTCCAGTCAGCTGTCTTCAGTTTCAGGACATTTGGCTTCTTCTCGTAGTCGGTTGCCTTTGATGCTAGCGCATGGTGCACGCTGATGGCATTCTTAAGGTCGTCCTCTGATAAAGCCTTCTCTGGTTTGTATTCATCCTGCAGAAATTAAAAGAGCAAATTTAATTTTTTGCGTGTGTTTTTTTTAATCCCTGGCTGCAATCAAATAGCTGGCAAGAAATCAAACTGCTTTGTAAACAACCACCAGAAGTGACAAAGGCAAAAGCATGTTGTTACAATCTTATACCTATTTATTGCAAATAAGGGATAAGTGAGAAAATAATTTGCTTATCTTACAATATGAAATTACCCCATTCACTCTTATTAAACATATCCAAAGTGGAAAGCTTAATATACCCACAGGAATAGAATGTATCCTTAGAAAAATACATTTTGCAGAGAAAAAAATGATTCAAAACATCAGTACATCTAAGTGATAGATATGTTAACCAAAGTTTACTCTTTCCTTTAAATTACAAATTAATATGGAAATCTGTTGAGCGAAGTTTCATGTATGCTATTTTATTAATTTATATCCTTCCTTTTGAATAGGAACTTAACATAGCATACATAGCAGAGATGGTTTTCAGCAGGTTCTGACCAGTTCTGGAGAACCGGTAATGAAATTTTTTTTATTATATTTTTTTTATTTTTGAATAAACAAAAACAGACAAAACACAACAAACATCACAAAAATATCTTCCATTACAAATTGTAAAGAGTGTGTCAATTGGTTACAAAGAGCTTTCGTGCATCCCTTCCACAGGTCATCACCTATAATTCATATCAAGTTATATGTTTTAAATAATATATATATGTATGTATGTATGTATGTATGTATGTATGTATGTATGTATGTATGTATGTATGTATTTAGTGTCACAACCCCTGGCATGCCCAAATATGGGAGGAAGCTTACTGCTTCCATTCGCTGTCTATCGGCTCGTCACAAGAGACCATCCAGACAGAAACCCAATATTTTTTTTACTGTTGCCTTTGTTACATTTGTGTTGTATTTGTGCTGATAAATAAATAAAGGGAGACTAGTATAGATCTATTTCAAGCTATTTAGCTCTCATCAGCTAGCCATACTCTTACTGGTTCGAATCCCAGTAGCCATACCCTTACTGGGATTTGAACCTGTGCTGTATTGCAATACAATGCATCAGCTAGCTGATGAGAGCTAAATAGCTTGAAATAGATCTATACTAGTCTCCCTTTATTTATTTATCAGCACAAATAAAAAAAACCACAAATATAACAAAGGCAACAGTAAAAATATTGGGTTTCTGTCGTGATGGACTCTTGTGACGAGCCGATTGACAGATGATGGAAGCAGTTAGCTTCCTCCCATAATTGGGGCTTACCAGGGGTTGTGACACTAAATATATACCTTCTTCCCTGGCTTCAGCTGATAAGGAGGAGACCTGTGGCATAATGGCTAAGACGTTTGCCTAAGATGCAATACAGCACAGGTTCGAATCCCAGTAAGAGTATGGCTAGCTGATGAGAGCTAAATAGCTTGAAATAGATCTATACTAGTCTCCCTTTATTTATTTATCAGCACAAATAAAAATAAAATAAAAAAACATATCTATCTATCTATCTATACACATACATACATACATACATACACATACATACATACATATACATACACACACACACACACACACACACACATATATATATATATGTGTGTGTTTTATTTGTGCTGATAAATAAATAAAAGGAGACTAATATAGATCTATTTCAAGCTATTTAGCTCTCATCAGCTAGCCATACCCTTACTGGGATTCGAACCTGGTTTGGGTAATTGGGTAATTGGGGTTGTGACATATATATATATAAAATAACAAATATAACACATAAATATAACAAATATAACACACACACACACACACACACACACACACACACACACACACACACATATATATATATATATATATATATATATATATATATATATATATATGTGATGTGATATATCTGTTTTCAATATCATCCAGCAACATTACATCTTTATAACACTTTAACACTTTATAACACCGAACCCTAACCCTAACCCTAAATAAAAATTAATTATGTTTAATAACAAAGTTTCTAGACCTCCTTTCTTAATCACTGTTTACAATTTATATCCACTTTCCCTTTTATTGTGTCAATATAAATATTATATTATCATCATTATCAATCATTTATTTAACAATATCCGTCATCATTTCATTTTTTTTGTCTTAGTTTAACTAAATTTGACTTACTCCTTTTTTAATATTATAAGCTTTTATACATAACGGATTTCTAAATTTCCTTTCATGATCACCATTTAGAATTTATACCAAATTTCCTCTTATCAAACCAATACATATGTGTACATTGTTATCATTATCAATTATTTATCTAACTATATCCATTATCACTTCATTTTTAACATAATGCTCTAATTTTAACTAAATTTGACTAATATTTTGTTATTAGTTTTCATATCTCAACCTGTGTCTTTCCAGTAATAATGCAGTCTTATGGAGAACCGGTAATGGAAATTTTGTGTAGTTTGGAGAACCAATAAATATCACCTCTGACTGATCGGGAGGGAATGGAGATTTTACATTATCCTTCCCCTGCCATGTCCAAGTCACGCTCACCAAGCCATGCCACACCCACAGAATCGGAAGTAAAATAATTTGAATCCCAGCACTGAATATAGTACTTCTTCCTATTTGTCCCTGCAACAGCAATCTTGGGAGGTCAGTGGGTTAATCAAGAGCAACTGGCACAGTCACTCAATGTTTGGGGGTAGATTTATAACTCAGATCTCTCCACTCCTCCTCCACTGCCTTAACCACCACACCTTATTGGTTCTAATAAATGTACAAATTGTATCTATGTATGCATGTGTATGTATGTATGTATGTAGATATGTATGTATGTGTGTATATATATATATTCATACACACACACACACACACACACAAAGACACACGGTCTCTTTACTGGAGTCTCAGCTTGGCACGCAGTGAACAATACAAGTAATAGGGTTTCTAACCAGCATTACTGGCTTCTGCCAGTCAGCTGGCTATATGGACTCATCACGCCCCGCCTTCCTGTTCCCAGTTGCTCCAGTAAATACTGTTTAGACCTGGCTCCAGCAAGTACTCTTCGAGCCTGGATGGCTTCTGAACCAACCGCAGCTGGCTTGCCTTCCTGGCTCTTCTCTCAGTGTGAGTCCAATTACCCAGCACCCTTCTGTACATGCTATGCACCAACCCCCTCCTGCGTGTATGTGTGGCAACTCAACAACGGCACGTTTTGGCAACTTTGAATGGCACTCTGCCTAGGACATTGACACTTCAAGGACCAGAAAGCCAATTCATCATATGTCTACTCAGAAATAAGATTCTCTGAGTTCAATAAAACCTATTCTTAGAAAACTTTCCTTTGCTTTCCTTTGCTTTCCTTTGCTTTCCTTTGCTTTCCTTTGCTTTCCTTTGCTTTCCTTTGCTTTCCTTTGCTTTCCTTTCCTTCCAACCATTCCTCTGGCTGCTCAAAGTAAGATACCTATTTTCCCTATTTTTCCAAAGGTAGGAGTGAGTGGCTCAAAGTCAGCCAATCAATTTCCCCAGCATCCCCCTCATTTTGCCATGGCGATTTTTCTCCCTTACATCTATCTTACATCTAACTACATCGAATGTTCTGTACAGCTGACATCTTCAATTACAAAGACCATTAAGATAAAATGTCATGGAGAACTCTGAGCAAAAAGAAAAAAAAAATTATGCCAGGAAGTGGCATAGAAAATGTGCAGAATTCCAAATCAGCACTGATGTATGAAAATACTTCTAGTAGTAGCCATCTAATTAACCCAAAGTTTTCAGTGTAGTTGTTACAGGTCAGCTGTTGATTAAATCCATTTCAAAGCAGCATTGATCCATGGCAAATTTACTGTAGAACAGTCCACTGCCCAAATCTGTAACCAGATAAATAAAAAATCCCCCCAGGCTTCAGCGATGGATTTGAATAATGTGCTAAATATCTAGAGAAGGTGGCAAATTAGAAACCAAAGCAAATGGGAGAAATGCTTTCAAAAGGGCTGGAAATATGCCTACAAAATCAACTAAATGTATCTTCCAGGTAGAGTGATGCCCATTAGGAGTTATGGGGCAAGGCAGAAATGCAGCCAAGCCAACTGAGGACAGGTGCCTGCGCTTTTAGTCTCTGTACAGAAGGAAAAACAAATGAGAAAGGTATGACTTCTTTGGGTCCTAAGCCTTTTCATGCCACTTTTACAGAATCAGGAATAGTGCTGAACTATCACTTTCATACCTAATCTTGAAGTTATCTAGAAGTTAAAACTTGCAGGTAAACTACGCATGGCAGTAATGCTGATGTTCTTTTTGAACAGTTGAGGGTTTTAGCGAAGACAATCCTGTACTAGGGCGGTATGATAATTAAGATGTTGGGCTTGTCAGTTGGAAAGGTGGCGGCCCATGTTTGGGATCCAAGCTCCATGCGACAGGGTGAGCTACCGCCCTCTCTCCAGCTCCTGCCCACTTAGCAGTTTGAAAGCATGCAGATCAGAGGTGGGTTCCTACTGATATGGTCCGGTTCAGCCGAAAAGGTAGTAACTCCAGTGGACACGTGACCATACCAGTTATCCTTGGCGGTGCCATCTTGGTTTTCTGTTCTGCACATGCGCAGAACAGTCTTCATTGAAAAAAATATTTGTTTCCTTTTTTAATGTTGTGCACATGCGGAGACTGTTTTAAGTGCAAATGCTCCACCCATCTGCCCCATTCAGTCACTTCTCCTGGGTGGCTTCCCTGCCTAAGCTGCCACGTGGTGTTTGCCCTGCGCCCCAAATGAGCTGCCTCCTCCTCCTGTCTAAAGATGTCTCTCTATCTCCCCCACGGAGCTTACTAGCCTAAGGTGACCAGAGGTCCCAATTTCGGCAGGACAGTCACGATTTATAACAATTTGTCCCATGTCCTGGGGCGTTTTTAAAAAGTCCCGATTTTCTGGCTTCATGTTTAAAGCCCAGTGGATTTGCTTAAGAAATCCTAACCGGGGCAAGACAAAAGACACTCTATCTAACCCCTCTCTCTCTCTGTCTCAGTAATTTCATTGAAGATATTAAAACGTTAAAACAAAAAAATGGAACCCCCCCCCCGCCCTTTTACCTCCTTTTATAAGAAAAAATGACCCAGTACCATAGAGCTCCAGGAAATACTTGGCTAGAGAAGTTGTGAGTGTTCCTTCCTGAATTTTCCGGAGGGGAGGGGCACGAAGGTTGGAAGTCGGCTCGTGTGGGAAAAATGGTGGCAAAGTTTCTTTGAAAAATATTTCCCTGACTAATTTCACCATTTTAATTTGATCAGTTCTTTGTATTAACATCTACATCATTCTGGATTGACTCGGAGTGCAAGCCTGCTGGTAAGTGAGCTGGGTTTTTTTCTTTTATTTTTTTAATGTATTTTAAAATAATATTTTATTTATTGTGCATAGGATTTTTTAAAATAGTTTTATTCTGTGTGGATTCTTTTTTTAAATTGTCTCAGACTATTTAAAAAAAGATTCTATCCAAAATAAATTGAAGTGAAACCATTTTTAAAAATTCTATGCACAATACTTTGAAATATATTGTGCATAGAATTTTTAAAAATAGTTTTACTTCAATTTATTCTCTGTGGAATAGTTTGAAATGTTTTACTTCAATTTATTCTGTGTGGATTCTTTTTTTAAATTGTCTTAGACTATTTTAAAAAAGATTCTATCCAAAATACAAAATACCAGCTGCACTTATTCACTTAAGAACTGTGGCAAGAAAGGTGGTATAGTGACCAAAGTTACAATGGCATTGAAAAAAGTGACTGATGACCATTTTTCACACTTAGCGACCATTTTCACACTTAGCGACCATTGCAGCATCCTCATGGTCACGTGATCAAAATTTTGATGTTTGGCAAAAGTTACAATTTATATTTGTAAATTTTAATTATGTTGAAATAAAAAAAATATTACAATACTATTTTTGCGTTGTATGAAAATTTGTGTTGCTCCGTATAAAAATTTTAATCAAGCCCCCCCCCCCGATCAAAGGTGTCCCTCTTTACCAATCTGAAAATCTGGTCACCTTATACTAGCCCCCACCACCATCCCCACTGTGCTTGCAACCTTACCTTCCCCTGCCCCTTCCAGGATCCCCATGAGCCCTCAGGAGGCTTCAGGGAGGCCTGCTAGGTCCAAAATAGAGTGTGGGGGGGCACATGTTCATTTTAGCTCCCAGCAGGCTTCAAAATAGAGGTGGGGGGCTAGCAAGCCTCCCTGCATCCCCCTGGGGGCAAAAGCAGGGGGGGGCTTCAAGAGAGAAATAAATAAATAAATCCTCACCATTTGGGGAGCCCCAAGTACATGGAGCAAAGATGTCTTCAAACTTGGGAACTTTAAGAATTGTGGACTTCAACTCCCAGAATTCAGCTCTGCTGGCTGGAGTATTCTGGGAGTTGAAGTCAACAAGTCTTAAAGTTCCCAAGTTTGAAAACCTCTGGCATAGAGCTTGAGTTGAGAGCTTATTGAAAGTACAGCCAGCTATCCTTTCTCAGGCTAAGCAATAGTGGAGCTCTAAGAATGCCAGATGATCAATGGGCATGTTCTCAGTTTCAAAACGTCTGGCTTTTCTTCCTCCTACCAAAGACCACCTGGGGTTCTTCACAGAAAGGAAGGAAGGAAAGAAAGAAGGGGAGTGAGAGGGAGGGAGGGAAGGGAGAAAAAGGGAAGAGAAAATGAATGAGATATGGATGGATGGATGGATAGAGGGAGGGAGGGAGGGAGGGAGAGAAAAAGGAGAGGAAGGAAGGACCACAACCTGGCACTAAACGCAGCTTCAGAGGATGCTTTGAAACAGCACTAAATGGATGGCTAAATTGGCCACGCCCACCCAGTCACATGACCACCAAGCCATTCCCACCTGGTCACATGACCGCCAAGCCCACAGAACCGGTAGTAAATTTTTTTTGAAACCCACCACTGATCCAAATATGAGTAGATAAATAGGTTACTTCAGTGGGAAGGTAAAGCACTCCAGGATGTTATGCTGGCCTTGAAATAGAGATGAGCACCACCCCCTAAAGTCAACAACAATTAGTGAAGTAAAATCTGCAGGGACTCGTTTACCCTTTTACTTCCCAATCCTGTATTAATATTAGTAACTGACACTTCATTTGCATTTAAGATGGGATTTTGGAGAAGGGAAGAAAAGCTTTTGGTGCTACTAGAAGTCATCAGAAAAGGTCAGAAATGGTTGGGAATTCTGGTTATTATACGCATAGGGAGGGCAGAGTAGTAGGTTAGAAAAGATAGCAGTTCTGGCTTTCCTCAAGTTGGGAGCAAAGCAATTTGGTTCCTAGGAACTGAATGTTTTCTTATACTTAGAATAAAACCACAGAACGTCTAACACTAATTCTGAATTGCGAGTAAAACCTACGATTTTGCTGAACAAGCCTTACACATTTATCTTGAATTTTCACTGAAGGTAGAGAGACAATTTCAAAGCAAGAAGGCATCTGATTATGCTAAACAAAATAAAAACAACAAAAAACGTATGCGAAGTTAAAAGTCTCTTACGCACAAAGCAAAAATAATTTTGAATGCAGTCAAGTATCAGCGCCAACATTTGTTCTAAATTTTCAGACAGACGAAAGAGACATCACTCTATTTTTTCTTACATTTGGCAAGACGAAGGATATTTCATACACCCAAAGCATAATGCAAAAACCCATTCCAGAGATTACTCAGCCAAATCTTGTGATCAAATGCAGACTGGAGGGCAGGAACATTGAGATGAAGACAGAGGCTCCATTTTCAAGCATTGCCAGAGGATACTACAGAATAGTTTTCAGCATGGAACACAATTGAGAAAAGCATCACAATTTTGCTTCCTGCATTTTTTTTGCACTTCTGCCAGAAATTACTGCAAAGCACATTTCATCTACCAAACCCAACTATAATTATGGGCATTTTGCAACACTGAGTTGCAACATTACTATATGAACAGAGTGTTTGTCTCTCCCTCCCTCCCCCCGCCCCCCTGTGTAGGCATTGCCTCTAGAATTGAATCCTGGGCCTGAAGCTATAAAATTCCATCAAGTTTTAATCAAAGGGTGATAGTACATTTGCCTGCAGTTTCATTTGGATGGATATGAACATCAATTCCAATTTCTAAAAAAAAATGAGCTAGCCTACACTGTAATGTTTCAGCACTTTTATGGATTTGGTACATTATCCTATCTACAAGTTCTACCTGTCTGTATATAAGAATGTATCATGAAATGGACAAACCACATTACAGAAATATATCACTCATCTGATCTCTGGACCATTATCTAGATCAGTCTTTTTCAACCCTAACTTTAAAATGTATGGACTACATGCTGGCTGTGGAATTCTAGGGCTGAAGCCCACTTATCTTAAAGTTGCCAAGAAATGTTGATTTAGACAGATTAGGTGCCCTCCAATGTATGGAACCCAAAGCTCCATTACCACCAATCTGTGCAACCAATGGCTCTTACAATCTAACACATTTCTCAAGAATTGAAAACTGCTTGCTCTCAAAAATCCACTACTGTTTAGTTTTTTTTTAATTAAATTTCATTTAATAGAACCTGAGCCCAGAGGTGTTCATGAGGGAGTTAATAAATTATTGGCTTTTTAATTATTTTTAAAATATATTTAATAGTGTTTTGCAGGCCAACTTAAGTAGTTTAAGACTGTCACTAAGGCTCTCAGCTTGCTTTTTGCCAATTTTTTTCAGAAGTAGTTTTCTTTTTATTTTCTCTTCCTATACGAAAGTATAAAATGAAATAGACTGCATAGAGGAGAAGATGTCAACCGAGCATCTGCACTAAATAATACTGAATACAGGTTTCACATGCTGGGGGATATTATTCTTACTAAGATTTGCTAAATTAGTAGCTATTTGCATTGGCTCTATTCAAATATAAATAGTAGTTACTAAAATGGCTGAGATCCATCATACTTAATGTTCCACCATATGAGGGTGGGAGGAAGCTATAGGGGCCATGAACCATCAACCTAGAAAAAAAAATCTAGTTATTCAATAAATTTACAAAATTAAAAGAAATAAGGAAAACTTGTAAAAAAAAGATTTACATTTTTCCTAAAGAGTTCATTACGATAAAGTAATAATTTTTACTGTACCTCACTTTTCCCAAGTAGATCTTGGATTTTATCAGCAGAAATCAACTAAATGTGAATAAATTTACACTGCATTGCAGGTCATCTTGAAAGTACTAATTATAAAGCTATAAGGTTAAGTTTCAATAGATAAAGCCATTATTTTCTCAAAATATAGTGAATATGTGTGGTTCAAATGGTACAAGTATTCTCTAAAGTATCTGGTATATTCACCGTGTGTGTGTGTTTGTGTGTGTACGCACACGTGTAATATGCAAATATATGTAATATGTATATCCAGCAGAGGTGATATTCAGCAGGTTCTGACCAGTTCTGGAGAACCGGTAGCGGAAATTTTGAGTAGTCCGGAGAACTGGTAAATATCTCTGACTGGCCTCACCCCCATCTATTCTCTGTCTCCCAAGTCCCAGCTAATCGGGAGGAAATGGGGATTTTGCAGAAACCTTCCCCTGGAGTGGGGTGAGAGTGGAGATTTTACATTATCCTTCCCCTGCCATGCCCCAAGCCATGCCCAACAAACCACAGCCACCAAGCCACGCCACGCCCACCAAGCCATGCCCACAGAACCGTTAATAAAAAAAATGAATCCCACCACTGATATGCAGATATATATTACAATATCAGAAAGTCAAACTGTAGCAAACATTAGATTTCACCACAAACCCCAGATGTTTGGCAACTCTAACCTTATCTATGAAATTCCATATAATGTTTTTAAACAAAGAATTTAATTTAACAACAAAATAGTTGAGAGAAATAAGTTTTAGTAGTTCTTTCAATGTGTGCACAACGTGTAGGCCAAGATTAATTTTAAATCTTATCCCATTGTACCCTAAATATTAACCTTCATTATCGAACAAAATAAATGGAGTTCTATATTTTTAACTGGTTCAGCACTGAAAATCAGGAACCATTAACTACAGATCTGTAACATATTAACTCTCCTACAAAGAGGATTTCACATACAGTGTAAGGTGGTAAACAGAACGAGGACTGGTATTTCTTCAGATTATGCTGTAGAAAAATGTCTAGCATCATGTATCATTAGCTATCTGGCTAGCTGAAAACTCTAGTTCAGAAAAATCTGACAGGCTGAAAAGGGCCCAAACTTGTCCCTCAGACAAAGTTTTCCCCAAACATTAGTGCAAGGCATTTCAGTGGTATGGTTTTTCACCTTAAAAAGCAGTGGTCCCAAAAATCTTCAGCTCACTGACCCCTTCATGAAATTTCATATTTATCAAGCCAGAAACATTATATGAAAATAACTTATAAATATTACTGTAACTAATAGTGCTATAAATGAGATAATTCAAGGCTGCTCTCACCGGTAGCTGGCCAACCAACCCTGAGTAATATTGTCTCATCACTAGCTACCTCATCTTCAGGATTAGGGATTGGTGTGGAGACAGAAATCCCAAAGATTAATTGATCCCAATTAACTTTCATAATATATTGACCTCCAATCATTTATTATTATTTTTAATAGTCCAATTGACTTTTGGGGGTCAATACTGACCATTATGGGGGACCCTGACTTAGATTAATTGAATTAATATTTACAAGGAATACTAATATTCCCAAGCACATCCTCACTAATATAAGATGACCAGACATCCCGATTTCAGCAGGACGGTCACGCTTTATAACAATTTGTCCCGTGTCCCAGGCCGTTTTTAAAAAGTCCCGATTTTCTGGCTTCATGTTGAAAGCCCAGTGGATTTGCTTAAGAAATCCTAACCGGGGCAAGACAAAAGACACCCTGTCTAACCTCTCTCTCTGTCTCAGTACTTTCATTGAAGAGATTAAAACTTTAAAGCAAGAAAACGGATGCCCCACGCTCCTTTTACCTCATTTTATAAGAAAAAATGACCAAGTACCATAGAGCTCCAGGAAATGTTTGGCTAAAGGGGCCACGAGTGTTACTTCCTGGATTTTCTGGAGGGGAGGGGCACAGAAGTTGGAGGTCGGCTCGTGTGGAAGAAAAAATGGTGGCAAAGTTTCTTTGAAAAATATTTCCCTGACTAATTTCACCATTTTAATTTGATCAGTTCTTTGTATTAACATCTACATCATTCTGGATTGACTTGTGCCTGCTGGTAAGTGAGCTAGGTTTTTTTCTTTTATTTTTTTAATGTATTTTAAAATAATATTTTATTTATTGTGCATAGGATTTTTTAAAATAGCTTTATTCTGTGTGGATTCTTTTTTTAAATTGTCTTAGACTATTTAAAAAAAGATTCTATCCAAAATACAAAATACCAGCTGCAGTTATTCACTTAAGAACTGTGGCAAGAAAGGTGATATAGTGACCAAAGTTACAATGGCATTGAAAAAAGTGACTGATGACCATTTTTCACACTTAGCGACCATTTTCACACTTAGCGACCATTGCAGCATCCTCATGGTCACGTGATCAAAATGTTGATGTTTGGCAAGAGTTACAATTTATATTTGTAAATTGTAGTTATGTTGAAATAAAAAAAATTACAATACTATTTTTGCGTTATATGAAAATTTTTGTTGCTCCGTATAAAATTTTTAATCAAGCCCCCCCCCCCCCCCCCGCCACCGCCCTGGTCAAAGGTGTTCCTCTTTACCAATCTGAAAATCTGGTCACCTTACACTAATATCACTCTGAACATACACTTGCTCTACTCACTATAACATAAGTAGGATGCCATGGTTTACTTCCATCCTTCCCATTCATTGTAACTATTTCCAATCATTAAGGTTCCAAGCATTAAGAGTCAAGGTTACCTCTATTAATTTCCTATATCACTAGTAAAGGAATGCTGGGCAAATAGAACAGAATATTGAAAGGCAGCTTTTTGATATATTATGTTACCTATCTTGTGTTATCTCTGTGTTTCCTTCATTTCTGAACTATACTTCTGAAAAAATGCATATTCTTATCCTGTTTTATATTTTTCTCCTTTGTCGTTTAAAATTTCTAGAATTGAAAAATGGAAGGAAGACAGAGAGTATGTTCCAATAATCCATTCCTTGTCTCACAAGTTGGTTGCAGAATCTAGTGCACAATGCTAAATTGTATTTAATCACCCCATTTAAGAGCCTTTCCATTCCTCAATTCTCCCATTTTTAGGTTGGTTCACACAAATGTTTGCTTCATGAATACTGTTGGCTTTACTTATACCATCTCTCTCTTTCTCTCTCTCTTTGGTGTAATTTAAAAATATTTCTGATAACCAGTCATAAGTGTCCTCTCTTTTTCTAGCTTCTCCTCCATTTTCTGATTTTTCCCAGGTAAAAACAATTTTAAAGCTAACTTTGACACATTCCATATGGTATTTGAAGACCGTTTTGTATCCTTTCCTTCAATGCATTTTTCTTTTCAGCAAGATATTTTTCCCCCTAGGAAAAGGGGTATATTGGAATCATTGTTTTTCAAGATACTACAATTAATAATATTTTGATTTTAATCTCTAAGGGAGAGCACTAGATATCATCCAGAAGCAAGTAGAACCAAGGTCACAGGGCAAAGTCAAGACAAAGCAATATTCTTGTTGATATATTATATTGTAAGCAGAGTTGTAGCTAGACAGGTTTGCTAAGGAGAGATTTTTATACATTATTATCAAAGGAATCTATAGTTAACTAAGCTTATGTTACTGGGGGGAGAAACATAATGGCATATTCTACCATTCTCTATATTGTCTGAAACAGGAAGCAGAAGTCAAATAACAATGACAAAAATCCTGCACATTTTAAAATTCTAGGCGATTATTTTTTCAAAGTTTTACAAGTCCTTAAAGAGTTCTGTTAAAAATAAATCAAGTTTACTAGCAAAAAAAACTGTGGGTTTTTTTAAAAAAAACCCTGCAGTATTTTAAAAACAGCTTTTGCAATGTTTGACTTTGGAATTAGCTAAGACATAATATCAGCAACATAACTCATAGCCCACACTCCCTGTCTCTTAAAAGAAGGATGTCATTTCTGTGAAAACTGGAATAAAAAAGTGAAGGGAATTCACTGGTCATTTTTAATTATAAGCACAAGTAGAGATTATCTTCTAAAGTGAAAAGATATTTTCCACCATGTTTTCCCAAAAATAAGACAAGGTCTTATTTTCTTTTGATCCCTGAAATAAGTGCCTGGCCTTAGTTTCGTGGATGTCTTATTATTTTTGAGGTGCAGCAGGCGGTGAGAGTAGTCACCTCATGGCTGCTGCTGAGAGCTTATTTTAGCGCATGCGCACAACAGCCCAATTGGGCTTATTATCCAGGGAAGTCTTATTTTCAGGGAAACAGGGTATACAATCTCTATATTAATCTTTATACATTTTCTTCAGAACAGAAATATTTGGCATTTGTTCATAAAACTATTTTTTATTTTCAACCACCAATCTTTGCATATGCACATACATACAAACAGAATCTTTTCTCAGATTAATTCCAGTTTAACTGTTGTAATTTTAGAGAATCCTGGAATTATAATTGAATGAGATATTATAAAGAGAGAAATCCAGGACCTTTCACAGGTGTATAATTCTAAAATTCCCATGAAAAGAATACTTTTCTTAACAAAACAAAGTCTGACAGTTTTTATAATAGTCATGTTTGGGTTTTTGTTTTTGAAAACACAGCAAAAAACAATTTTAATATAAATATTGACAATCAAATATCTTTATTCAACCAATTATTAGAGAAAGAACATTTTGAAGATGATCAAGAAGGCTATGTCATCCTTATAAGGCTGATTTCCATGGAAATATGTAAAGAAGTCATTCTTCTGACAATTTAGACCAATTCTAATATCAGCAGCTAAGACACTGAGCTTGTCGATCAGAAAAGTTGGAAGTTCGGTGGTGCATGTAAAGTATGTAAGCATGTAAAAATGCAAGTAGAAAAAATAGGGACCATCTTTGGTGGGACGGTAACAGCGTTCCGTGTGCCTTTGGCGTTTAGTCATGCCGGCCACATGATCACAGAGACGTCTTTGGAGACTTTTCAGCTTTGAAATGGAGATGAGTACCACCCCCTAGAGTCGGGAACGACTAGTACATATGTGTGAGGAGAACCTTTACTTTTTAATCATTTCTAGCCAGTATTGCTAATGGAAACCCAAAATATCTGAAGGACATCAAACTATCCATGCAATTGTTTCCAGTTGCTGCCTTAATAAATAACATAGAAGGATAAAGCTTGGAAAAGTCTATTTGGTGATTATTCCTGTAGCGATCTTAAGGCACACAAGATGCAGAACACATACAATCAATGTAACCTTATTAAGATCAACCAATCCACAAGTAGATAAGTGATAGATCACTACACAACATCACCTCAGTAGAGAAATATATAGTATATTTAAGTGTTTCAAGGAAGCAATGAATTATTCAGATTGTGACTTCCACTAACTCTGTTTTTGTAAGATTTTGGACTGCCTATGAAAAAAACTGCACATTTCTCCAGCATGATGATAGAATATATACTGCAACTACTAAGTTTGGAAGAAGAAATGTATTCTGCTTCGGGCTGTACGAAGGAGAAAAATCCAAATTATACATGCCTTTGAAACAGTTAGTTAGTTAGTTAGTTAGTTTATTAGACTTGTATGCCGCCCTATTCCCAAGGGGACTCAACCCAAAGCAATTCAGTAAGCATCCAAAGTTTATTTATTTTTTTATCAAATTTCTATTCTGCCCATCTCACTGATACAGCAACTCTGGGAGGTTTGCAATATGATAAAAAAATAAAAAGATATTATAAATAAAATTAGAAAATTAAACAGCAAAGCTAAAATCCAAGATGATGGATGGCCTGGAGGTGAGATCTTCTCTCTACCCCATCAGCCATCCCCAATATAGCACACCCTGACTGTGGCTCCAGGCCAGTTGGAAGGGTAAAGTTTTTCAGAAGGTCAGTAGTATGGGGGCAGACCTTATCTTTAGTGGGAGAATATTCCAGAAAGCAGGGGGCACAGCAGGCTTTTCCCCTGAACCTCACCAGCCAAAATTATTTGACAGATGGGATCCAAAGTAGGTCGCTTCTGCTTGAACAAATGTAGTAAGCTAGTTCCATCAGGTGAGACAGTTTCTGTTGTGACCTAGGCTTCCTTAAAAAGCATGAAGCAAAGTCTTGGTCCCGGCAAAACCTCTTTTATTTACATGACTGTGAATTCCTTTCATCCACAGTCAGCAAGGCTTGGCAAATAGTCTTATAGAGGAATATTTATCAACACGAACTTTATCTCACTTGGAGAGCTGCCAGATAATTAGTTTCCAAATGCAGGGCAAGGCAACACTTGGCACAGAATTTCTTATAGTCACAAACAGAACTTTCCACTTTCGAAACGACTGGAGGAACGAACTGTTTCCTGCAAAAGCCTCCTCCTGTTCGCTCCTCTTTTGTTTCCTATGGGAAGGGCCAATTACCTCCAAGGTGTGGCTTTACTCCCAAGTCGACCCTGCTCTCTTAGTTGTTCTCATCTTCTGGCAGCTCTGCACATGTATACACTGGGAACAGACTCCAGCTGTTCCTCTGCCTCACTGCTATCTAGCTCCCTCTCTGCCTCCGATGCAGAGCCCTCATCTGAGCTTCCCTCATCCCCTAGGATTGGCCCATGTTCCTCCCCAACCTCCTCACTGTCCAACTATGCCACCAGCTCCGCTGGTTGCTGGCAGACCACAACAATTCCTCAGACAGACTATATCGTCCTAAGTTATATTGTAGGCATGGTGCGTTCACTACTCAACAAAGCAATCCTAAGAAGGACAAACAACAAGGCTTCTGCTTTTTAACCAAGAAGAGTTAAAAGAAACAAAAGTTTACCTTCTGCAAATAAAGCACAGTTCCTTTAAGGACAGCATAAAATGTTTTCCATCCTCTTTTTCCTCGTGGAGCTAGGAAAGCAACACAAACACACAGACAAAAAACACAAATTCTGTATAAAATATAGTATCTCTTACATAAATAATATGCTCTTTTGGTTGTAAAGCCTTTCTGCCCCCCCCCACCTTTCCTTCTAAAAACTAGTTTTGATAATTAAAAAAACTAATAGAAATTAATATTTAGGGGAAAAAGAGGAAGCCAAAAGTATAGAAAAAAGCAAGAAAATATTATTTAAAAATCATAATAAAGTATTTTTTTTAAAAAAGTATTGCAGGAGAAGGGTAGTCCAAAGAAGCATCAGTGCATAATAGGAACTCTATATCTGTCCCTTCCAAAAAGAAAAAAAAAACTAATATTCTTCCCCCCCCCCCTTTTTTCCCTCCGTCCTATATTTACCAGCCCTGTATTCATTGGAGCTACCTGCTACGAAAGTGGTTGTAGTGAACAGAAACATGTATAAAATAAAGCAATGGGAAAGCTTTTCAGCCTATTTCAGGACTTTGGGGGTTTTTTTTTGGGGGGGGGGGGAGAGAATTGTGTCCTGGTCTAGTCCCAGTTTTCTCAGCAAGATTTCAGAAGTGGTTTGCCATTGCCTCCTTCCTAAGGCTGAGAGGGAAGGATGGCCACAGGAACTAGAAGCCCCCCCTCCCCCCCCTGCTCCAGCAAGCCAGAGAGGTTGGGGACAGCTGCCTTAATCACTACACCAATCTGGCTCTCCTGGGGTGGAACTATGAAGAGGCTAAACAGGAGAGCAATCTCATCCTTTGAGTTCTGTCACAGAGGAGTCTCCCCGTATATCTGTGGCAAGTGAAATGACTGGAAGGGAACAATAGCAAAGCCTAGCAAAAGAGAAAAAACTATTGCAGCTGTGTGTTGATTGGGGAGGTTGGGGAGGAACATGGGCCAGTCCTGGAGGATGAGGGAAGCTCAGATGAGGGCTCTGCATCGGAGGCAGAGAGGGAGCTAGATAGTGAGGCAGAGGAACAACCTCCACCTCCCGGATCAATTCTCAGATGGGTTGCTGGAGCTTTTTCTCTCCTTAACCTTCCTAGATATTTGCACAAGGCATTTTCTCAGCTTTTCCTTCAGGGCCGCCAGATTCCCAGTTACTCTTCTAGTAGCACCTTTTAGCAATTTCCAGTAGCAAGCAAACAGGCACACACAATTGTGCATATTCAAGTTTCTGCATTTACCACTTCTCTCTCTCCCTCCCCCCCGCCCCCCCCCCCCCCCCCGGTTATCTCTTTTCCTTGAAAGTGCAGCTCCCCCTGAAGGACACTCACTCTTCTTTCCATCCATATCAGCATGGATTTTCCGTGCCAGGAATCCAGTTTTGTACACGGCAGCATTGGGATCATGAGGAATATCCAGGAAGGGGTTATTGGAGTTGCCGATGCGACTGACAGACCTGGACTGGTTTCCATTATCCTTCTCATCAGTGCCATCTGAAGGGGATTTTTTCTTCTCTTCGTCATCCCTAAAGCAAATGCAAACACAAAACTTCACATTCACTGATGCACATTTTATTTTACTAATCAGATCAAGCAAAGGTGCCTATTTTGTTATGATTGCCTTTATTTACTGAGTAGCTGGAAAGCTTGATTTCACGCTAAGACCTATGGTTCTAAAATAAGCAGAGACATTTTGTGTACATCTTATATTAAACTGCAAGGAAACTCATTTGTTTCAGTGGGATGGCTTAGATTTATCTTTGGGGATAGGAATTGGGATGGAAACGTTAGTATATACTATTCTCATTTCGAGACTTGGTGGAATTA
The DNA here is from genome assembly GCF_051295495.1 of Thamnophis sirtalis. Lineage (NCBI taxonomy): Eukaryota > Metazoa > Chordata > Lepidosauria > Squamata > Natricidae > Thamnophis > Thamnophis sirtalis. Next base: position 95,873,163 of record NW_028261385.1, on the reverse strand, counting down.
CATTCAGCAACAAGGTGGTTCGTGTTGAGGCTTTGTGCATTTTAATGTGCTATTTCAAGAGTTTTATATTTTAAATTACAGGGGGTGGGGTAAAGACCTTGCAGTTCCTGGTTTTCTGGCAAGAGCAGCTTGCAACAGCTGGACATTGTTGATCAAAGTTCAAAAAGACTTGGCAAAGACTTTTGTAATTGAGCCCCGGAGCTTCAATATATGGAAAATTGCCATCCTGCCCAGTGGATAAACTGTTCTGACCTACTGTCCCTATTGTACCCAAGAGTCCTTCAGCCTTTCCTATTGTCCTTTTGCTCTTATAGTTAGTAACAAAGAAATTGTCAGCCCTTCAACCTAGAGCAATCAGAAAACAGACTCCACAGGACTTTAACTATATTTTATTGAGAGAAGCCTTAGTAGCAGAACCTTGCAAGGCTCTCCATCTCTCCCCCCTCCTTCCTCCTTGTACTCCAGGGGCTTTCGTGTCTGGGATTTTATAATTCTCTTCTGTCTCTCTAAATATAAGATATTCCTTCTGCACCTGAAAGCTTTTGTATCCCTTCTCCAAGGTCATCTCCCTGGCTTCCTACACAAATTAGTTCAGTGATTCTCAAAAAAAAAATTCTTCACCAAGGACCCCTTTAAATACCTTTTGTGGCCATGGATCATAGCCGCAGACCCCCAAAACTTAAGATTTAAATTTCTTCAAGCTTTCATGGACCCCCTGTCCACAGACCACAGGTTGAGAACCACTGACTTAGTTCATATTTATTATTATTCACTATTTCTTGGAAGGCAACTTCCTCTGATTCAAAGTTTGACTATTGCTCCATTTTGTCCCTTTTGGTACTGTCCATGGGGTTTTCATGGCAAAGATACTGGGGTGAGTTGCCATTTCCTTCTCCAGGGGATCACGTTTTGTCAGAGCTCTCTGCTATGACCTGTCCATCTTGGGTGGCCGTAGCTCATAGCTTCATTGAGCTATGCCAATTTGCCACGACAAGAGCTATGCCCTTTGCCACAACAAGGCAGTAATCCATGAAGGGCTTGTGTACACACGCCTCTTCACCATGACAAGGCAGTAATCCAGATCCTAAAGATAAAACTCAAATACTTTGGCCACCTAATAAGAAGGAAGGACTCACTGTAGAAGAGCCTAATGCTGGGAATAATTGAGGGCAAAAGAAGGGGACAATAGAGAATGAGGTGGCTGGATGGAGTCACCGAAGCAGTCAGCATGAGCGTAAAGGGACTCCGGGGGATGGTAGAGGACAGGAAGGCCTGTAGGGTCGTTCTCCATGAGCTTGCGATGGGTCGGACACGACTTCGCAACTAACAACAACCAGTTTGCCCCATATATCCTGCATATACTAGAATCTATTAAGCCCATACTGCTTAATTCAATGAAAAAAAACAACCAGATATTTCCTCAGCTCTTATACTCATGAACCTGTAATCAGCCCATGATGGAGTAAGCCTCTCCAACCTAATACCCTCCATATTTACTGAGACTACAATCCAAGTATTTATCATACTAGATCCCGGAATCTAACATCCAGCTAAATCCCACAATCTAGCATGCTGCAATCCCTACACAACCAGTGGCACCGAGATGAAAGAATGTGCTACAGATTGAAATGGGGAGATTGTATATTTGTTTTGCCTCTGAACTATGACTCCCTCTGCGCACCCTATCCCAATGTTGCATGCACACTGCTACCACTGCATGCAGCTTTGACACAGCTGCAGAAAGCAAGATGGGCATTTTCTCCTTTCCTCCCTGCTGAAACCTGTCACAGTCCAGGCATGAAATAATGGAACTGGTCTCTGCTTTATTTTTGGATCGTACCCTCAGATACAGATTATCTGTCAGTATCCTCAGATGGAAGCGTTCTAAATCAATGCTCTACCGTGCAATAATTCCTCCGCAGCTTAACTTTTCTTTCAAAACTAAAACCAAGGAGCAGCTACTTACACTTATTCCCCCCCCCAAACCACTTGCCCTCAATCAAGAAAGGCGGTTTTGTTCTTTAAATGTGAAGATGTCCATAAATTATGAAGAACAGAAGGCAACTGGACTTTGTTTTTCCTTGAAGACATTTCGCTTCTCATCTGAGAAGCGTCTTCAGTTTTGACTAAAGCTTCTTGGATAAGAAATGAAGTGCCTTCAATGAAAAACAAGGAAGTCTAGTTGTCTTTTGAAAAAGCACCTTTGGGACAACCATGACCCGGATGACTCAGAATCTCCATAGACATGCAGAAGAAAACAAAGTAATTTTATGAGTGTCATATAGTGTACCTATACCAGTGATGGCTAACCTTTTCTGGACCGAGTGCCCAAAGCGTGTGCACTCAATCCACAAAATGCAATGCACACAGAACCCCCACACTGTGCCCCGCCCCATGCATGCATGTGCCCCCACACGCCCCCACTACCTGTGCATGCACACACAGCCTCCTGTATGTACCGCAACCCCTGCACATGCGCACACAGCTCCCATATGCACTCAGCTCCCCGCACATGTGTGCACAGCCCCTGCACATGCCCCACCCCTGCGCATACGCCCCCCCACATGCGCCACACCCCCTGCTCATGCATGCAGAGACCTAAAGACCAACTGGCCAGCAGGAGGCACACAGTATATGCAGCACAGCTGAACTGGGACGATGGCTCATGTGCCCACAGAGAGGGCGCTCTGCGCCACTTCTGGCACGCATGCCATAGATTCACCATCACAGACCTATACAATCTCAGGCTCCTCCACGGCTTTCCATGAAAATCTTCATATATTGCTTACATGTAAGTTGCCCTAAAGGCACCTACAAGTTTCGTTGACAGGCCAACTACAGTAATACTGAACTAGCAGGATAATGGCTCTTTCCATTATTCACTACTGCTGTTCTACAAAGGAGAACCACAAAAAAAGCTATGCAGCTGTGTAGAACAGCAATAGTGAATCATGGAAGGAGCCACTTTCCTGCTAGTTTGTTACTAAGATGCATTTAGGTGATCACCAAATTTTATCCATCCTTTGTCATCTTCTACTAGCTATCCAGCATAATATGCTGTTTTCTGTCCCACCATAGGATATTCTATAATAGTTTCCTGATTTCTTTCTTTTTTATGATAATTCACGTATTTCTAACACACTACCAGTTTTCTTCTTAATGCTTTTCTGTTTTTTGAATATCAGCTGCGAGTTGATTTATTGGTTGTATCCAGAAATGATCAACTGACTTGTCTGAACCTGACACTGTGGGCCAAGAAAGAATGACTGACTCAAATCACCTTGCTTTCATGCCTAAAATGGGACTAGATTTCACAGTCATCTGGTTTCTAGCCTGGAGCCTTAAAAACTAACCAAAGGGTGTCAAACTCAATTTCATTGAGGGACGCATCAGGGTTGTGTTTGACCTTGGGGGGCTGCGGGAGGGGTGATAGCAATAGCAATAGCAGTTAGACTTATATACCGCTTCATAGGGCTTTCAGCCCGCTCTAAGCGGTTTACAGAGTCAGCATATTGCCCCCAACAACAATCCGGGTCCTCATTTTACCCACCTCGGAAGGATGGAAGGCTGAGTCAACCCTGAGCCGGTGAGATTTGAACAGCCGAACTGCAGAACTGCAGTCAGCTGAAGTAGCCTGCAGTGCTGCATTTAACCACTGCGCCACCTCGGCATGGGCATGGCTAGCTCAACATCACTTGTGTAGGGAGAACCTGTGGTGGCGCAAGTGTTTCGCCAGCGAAAACAAGCTCCTGAGCTCCGTTTTCAGCTGCAATGGTCTCCTGCAACCCTCTGCTGCCCAGAACAGAGCTTGGGAGGGCCACATACAGAGGCACCATGGGCCGGTCCTTCACTGTTTCTAAGGGAACTCCAGATCTAAGCATTCCGGGCCTTGAGTTTGACACACCTGCACTAGAACAAACTAGTTCACTTTATAATATCACCAATGTCTAAAAATAGCAGAGGCTTCAGATGGTGTTATGATGAAGTAAAGAATGCTTCTCCTTAATAAACTAATAAACATCTTGGAAGTGTCACTCAGCTTTATCAGCCAATCGAGAGAAAGACAGTGAAACAAAAAGTGACTTTAGATACCAAGATTAATCATAGTGTAGGGGCAGGGCTCAATCTTCAAAGTATGTCAGCTAATTTTAATAGCAGAGAAATGCTATATCGACCATGGTATCCTTCTGCGACGGTTGTGGGAGGTGGGAGTGGGAGGCACCGTTTTCGGTGATTCTCCTCCTACCTCTCCGACAGGTTGTAGTTGGTGTTGGTTGGAGGGCAGAGGTTGACCTCTAGGCCCCTTAAGTATGGGGTGCCACAGGGTTCGATCCTGTCCCTCCTCCTGTTTAACATCTACATGAAGCCACTGGGCGAGATCATTCGGCGGCACGGGATAAAATACCATCAATACGCGGACAATACACAGTTGTATCTGTCCGCCCCGTGCCAACTCAGTGAAGCGGTTGACGTGATGTGTCAGTGCCTGGAGGCTGTTAGGGTCTGGATGGGTGTGAACAAGCTTGCACTCAATCCTGACAAGACCGAGTGGCTTGTGTTTTTCCCTCCCAAAGATTGGCCTTGTTTTCCATCTCTCAGGCTGGGGGGTGAAATTATATGCCCCTCAGACAGGGTTCACAATTTGGGAGTCCTCCTGGACCCACAGCTGACTCTAGAACATCATTTGTCGGCTGTGACCACGGGGACATTTGCCCAGGTTCGCCTGGTGCACCAATTGCGTCCCTACCTGAACCGGGAGGCTCTCAGGACAGTCACTCACACCCTTGTGACCTCAAGACTGGACTACTGTAATGCGCTCTACATGGGGCAGCCCTTGAAGAGCATTCGGAGACTGCAGCTTGTCCAGAATGCAGCCGCGCGAGCGATTGTGGGTGCACCTCGGTACACCCACGTTACACCTATCCTCTGTGAGCTGCACTGGCTGCCTATTGGACTCCGGACGCGTTTCAAGGTGCTAGTCGTTACTTTTAAAGCTCTACATGGTATCGGACCTGGGTACTTGAGAGACCACCTCCTGCCAATTACCTCCCTACGACCAATTAGATCCCACAGATTAGGCCTCCTCCGGATACCATCAGCTAGCCAGTGTTGACTGGCGACCCCACGCGGGAGGGCCTTTTCTGTGGTTGCTCTGGCCCTCTGGAACGATCTCCCCATGGAGATTCAGACCCTCACCACTCTTCAGGCTTTCCGCAAAGCCGCCAAGACCTGGCTGTTCCCGCAGGCCTGGGGCTGATGAGTTCCCGGCCCCACTTGAATTGCTGCATCTGTTGAGTAGTTTTAAATTGTCTCTGTTTTCTGTTTTTGTCTTGTGTGTTTTGTATGGCCCCTCCCCCATGTGTTTGTTCGCCGCCCTGAGTCCCTCCGGGAATAGGGCAGCATACAAGTTCAATAAATTGAATTGAATTGAATTGAATTGAACCTTTACTTATTGGCAATACCAACTGAAACCATCAGGAGAAGGAGAAGTAGAAAGGAGGAAGAGGAGGAGGAGGAGGAGGAGAACAAGAAGAAGAAGAAGAAGAAGAAGAAGAAGAAGAAGAAGAAGAAGAAGAAGAAGAAGAAGAAGAAGAAGAACAAGAACAAGAACAAGAACAAGAACTACACACTGTCTCTCACTCCCCAATTCTATCAGTCAAGAAGGATACCATGATCAATGATACTATCTCAAAGCTGCTGGAGATCAAGGAAAACCAGAACAGATACATCACGATGATATAAATACTACCCCCAGTTATCAGCAACTAGGATCAACACTGGTCCCATAGTAAGTCCCATTCTGAAACTCAACTGAAGGAAGTTCAGATAATCCACTTCATCTCTGCTCCTCTGAAGTTGCAACCTGAACACCTTCTCAAAAATCTTCCCTAAAATGGGAGGGTTAAAGACTGCATGAAAATTGTCTAGGACTGTTGATCTGGTGATATATTCACCCAAGGATGTATTCACCACCACATGAACTCAGTCACTTGTCCCTTTCAGACAACCTTAACTAAGCAGGAAAAAAATGAATTTAAGGACAGATGTCAGGGTTAACAATCATGAGGATTCTGTCCATTTCCTCGGGAACCAGAAAACTAAATGATTCCTAGGTAACAAAACAAGTTAATGTCTTACTCAACTCATATGGACTAACTCATCCAGAATTGTACTCTGAATAAATCCAAGTGACTTTTTATGACAGGAGCCTAGAATATTCATATAGTGGCCTTGAAGATATTTCTGTGACTCCTCCCTCCTGAGTAAATTACCTTAAATCAGGCTATTGTTTATTGTGACAATGTCATACTTCATATGGATTCTTACAAAGATGAGATAATTCACTCTTCATTGTTCTCTGATGGCACTCTACATGTTTCTGCTGTTGTTTCATCTTTCAGAGCTCCTTGGAAAACCAAAAGTGTCCATTGACAAATGGAGAGAAGGCATATAGGAAGAATCCAAACCAAAGTACCTTCTACCCATCTCTTCCAGATGGCAACTAAGACCCTTAAATTCCCTGTAGAATACATCTGGGCCCATTATATAAGTCAATATAATTAACTTATCAGTCAGTTGAAAAGCAATCATATTTTTCATGATAGGGTCTTACAATGGTGGCTACAAACCTCTGAACTTAATGCTACATTAGGATAGATTAAAATTGCTAGGAACTAATAGCCTCCCTATCTTCATTGCCAATCCAGCGATGGAAATTGAACAACTCAGGCAAAGTTATCACTGAGCAGCAAGAAGGCCAGTGCACCAGCAATAAATCCAACTGTTCCTCAAGCCCAATTTCAACCAGAGTATCACATTCAATTATCTATGATGCAATACCTCAGAGAGTTGTTAAGTCTCCTTGGATGACAACCATAGAGAGTGACTAGGATGACCTTGATCTGCAAGCTACGTTACCAAAGCAACAAGGGATGAAGCATATGTTAAGTCTACAACAGTCAGGACAATATTTAGAAAAAGCTTGGACACACACCTCCTTAAGTCACTGAACTATGAGAAGGAAGAGACTCAACACAAACTGACTTTTAACATTCTACTAGCCATTCTCAATAAACATAGTTTTAGCATTTAGGATTTCCTAGCCTGATCTATCTAGCAGGGCTGACATTAACAGATACTCCGAGCCCCATAGCCTGGCTTCATGGACTCATTTCTAAGAATGGAACATCCCAATCTAGGCCCAGACAGGCTTCTCGGTGGAGGACATCCTTACTCCTGACTCATACATGCCTTGTTGGCTGCCTCATCCAGATCATAGATGAGACAGCTTTATTACAAATTCACCTAGCATTTAGAAGCAGCTGGTGGACAGTGACACTGAGCATCTGCAGGCAAGACCATTAGGGCTAAGCATTGTGGGTTGAAAATTTCAAATCTGCCTTCCCTGAGGGAGGTCCACTTCTAGATGCCCTCCATGTGCCTTTCACAATTGAGACATTACTTGCCTGCTCTCTCACTGCCACTAGTCCCCATTACTTCCTTGATTCATCATCTGATAGCTAATAAGATTAATTCAAACTCTTTGAAGGCTAGGATCCTAATAAGAAACTTCTTTAAAAGTAATAACGTTTTTAAAAAAATCTCTTATCATCAGGAGCAATTTGCTATTGACTAGAAGTATCTTGGAAAGAGACAAGAAATAATTGTGGTATCCTTTATTCAACCAGCTTCCAGCAGTTCAAGAAAATACATGGCAGTAATACTTCTAAATATTTTCTTGGTGTAGGATGAGAACTTGCATACATTGCTACAGCATAAAAGCAGATTTATCAATATTAATATAGGGATATTTTGGTTTCTTTTCTGTTCAAAAAAGATTTCTACCCAGCAGCCATGATTTCCTTCAGCACGAAAAGGAAATCAAGTAACAAGGTTGAACAGAGAAAGGACAATGAGTGTTTAAAATGTGCTGGCAAACTCTCATCTCCTCCTATTTAGCTTTGAATATCAATAGGGGACGCCATGATGAGACTGCAAAGTGATTAAATGATCAAGCTCACCCACATCCTTGGGTTTTTATCTTTTATTTAGGTTGTTCATTTTATGGTTTTAATTGTGAATTTATTGTATGCTGCCCAGAGTCTCGTTTCATGACAAGGGAGTCTATATAAATCCATAAAATAAAATGGTGAACTTTGCAAATGCAGCAGAAGTAGCGCCCACAAGGCCTTCTGCAATGAATTATCTTTAATATTGGTTTGTTGTCAAGCTATCCACCGTTAATCATGAGACAAACCTCAGACACCAAGCCAACAGGAAGAAACTTGACCTGAGCTGTGTTTCTTCTACCAGCAGCTCTGACACAATGCTTCGAAAGATAAAAGGGAGAAAGCTAAGCGTGGGTTTATTCATGCTGCCACAGATTAACTGAGGATTCGATTTCTATCTTTAAGATAATGTTTCCAACCCAACTAAAAAAGTCTTCCAACCTTACAAGCAGCCTTTCATCATTAACAACTCATTTTGCTTACTAGAATAACAAGCAGGCACCTGGCTTGCAAGAGATAATTTGGTTTGACAACCTATCCTTCTGTTATACATTCAGGAAATTCTGTCCCCCACTGCATGGACTGAGCCTGATGACCAAATGGGCACATCACCAAATTATCCGACTTATCAAACATCTTGCATTGTATGAAACTGTATTTCAATAAAGTTAAAACAACAACAACAATAAGGGAACTGCCAAAACAAAAGACAAACAAAAGATCAGTTTCTAATTGACAAGTTGGTTTTGGAAAACTGCAACAGAAGGGAGACCAACTTGAACGTGGCATGGATTACAAGAAGGCATTCAATTCCCTGCCAGATGATTGGATAATCAAGTGCCTAGAAATAATAGGAGTCAGTAGAAACATCGGCTTTGTGCAAAGATGAATGACACAACAGAAGACACAGTTGTTCGTCAAGGGTGATAGAGTGAAATAGGTTAATATCAAGAGAGGAATCTTGCATGGAGACTCAGTATCACCATTGCTGTTTGTCACTGGATTGATTCTTCAGTAGATAATATGGAATATATTCAGGCCATAGCTATATCAAACATCAAAAAACATCTGCCAGGCTGTCAAACCTCTTTTACATCGATGATCTGATGCTGTATGAAAATACAACATTTGAAATAGAATCACTGCTCAACACTGTATTTATAGCCTAAGCTATTGCAGTGAAGTTTGGACAGTACAAATATGCCACACTCACCATCAAATGGGGAAAAAATAATGAAACCTGAAGATGCCCTAGAGAAACAATATCAAGAGCCTGGGCAACGACGATCACTATAAATACCTTAAGCATCCTTTAAACTGACAACGTCAAGCACACCGAAGTCAGAAAGGGTTAGAAGAGAATTCATCTTGAGAGTGGAGAAGATTTTAAAGTCCACATTGAGTGCAGGAAATAGCATCAAGCCAATTAACACCTGGGTGATCCCTGTCATTAGATACGCAGTTGGAATAGTAGACTGGACTCAAGCAGAACTGAGTAAAAGACTGAGTAAAGACCAGTAAAATAATAACAATGAATAACCTTGCTCAACACAGCGATGCTGACAGGCACTTCTTACCAAGAAAAACAGGTGAGGGTACAACAAACAGTTGAAGAAATAAAAAGGACATTGAAATAATATATGAATAAGACACACCGAAGCTAGAATGCCATGAAGGCTTACTGGCGAGTACTGGAGGGACCAAACTGGCCTATACGACCAAATGAAGAATAGAAAGGAGACATAGCAAGCAAAGTATTACGTGGCCAGGACATTAAAAAAAAAAAAAAAAGCACTTAACACCAGCCATGGCAATGGCCAACAGCAGGAATATTGAAGAAAGAGGCAGAGGGGCTAATTTTCACTTTACAAGATCATGCTTTAAGAACAAATGCATAGAAAGCCAGAATTGAGAAGACGATGGCAGACAGCAAATGCTGCCTCCGCAAAGAAGCAAAAGAAGACCATCTCCTTTTTGCTACTGCAAGAAGATTGCCAGGACTGATTACAAACAATGGCATCACAAAGTAGCAACAATGGTGCAATGAAATATCTGCAAGAAGTACCAATTGCCTGCAAGCAAAAACTGGCCCACAAAATAGACAATGTAACAGAAAATAAGGAAGCTAAAGTGCTCTGGGATTTTAGAATTCAAGCAGAGAAGCGTCTGCGACACAGCATCCCAGTCTTAATTGTTGATAAGAAACACAGAGTCTGGGTAGTGGATATGGTAGTATCTGGAGACAGCAGAAGAGAAGAGAGGTAACTGGAGAAAATCATAAAATACAAAGACCTGCAAATGGTCTAGAGTAGAATGGCTTTGGCAAAAGAAAACAAAGATAATACCAATAGTAATAGTAATCCCAATGGGAAGTGATAGGTGCAATCCTAAAATCTGGAGCACTACTTGAACACATTGGCATGAACAAAATCACCATTACTCAATTGTAAAAGGCAACTTGACCTGGAACAGCTTACATCCTGTAAGGATACATTCAGCACCATCAAACAACATCATTTGCCAATCCCAGATCCTTGGGAAGGACTCAATAGGTCAAGCCTGTCAAACCCCCACGCCCACACTTGGTTTAGTTAAGGGGGGGAAAGTTGTGATAAATCACTTGACAACTCCGTGACGAAACCCTAAGTTTGACATCCCTGCAATAGGTGAATAAAAATCTCAAATCCTGTCTAAACATCTGGCTGATAGTGCAACCAATGATAATTTGTAAAACCTATATGCTACCCAACTCAATGATTTTGGGCATCTCACAACAATCAAAGAAACTGCAGTAAAATCATTGGAATGTAAAAAGATAAAGATAAAAGTTGGCAAGCCGCAAAAAACTAGTCTCACACTCCCTTGCCAAAACACTTCATTATTCTTCTAAACAACAGCAGAGTAGGGGGCCATCCAGATTTTTGGAGAACCTCAAACCAAAAGTCAGATGCTGTAATAGAGAATGTGTGCTGGGTCCTGACAGATGGCAATGTTTAATCAATGTAACTCGGACCATGCTAACTTTGCAGAGTTTAATTAGCTGGGTAGATGTTACGCAAGGAAAGCACCTCTTAAATAATCTGGTTCTACGGAATGCAGGACCTAGATTTATTAAGCATGTACCAGAAATAATGCCATGAGGAAGACTGTTGTAGACTTGAAAAAGCACCACTTTGGATGTTCTAGCACGTTTTGCATTCTGGAACAATAACAGTCTATGTAGTAACGCTATCTCATTCTGTGCCAATCTATGATCAATTATATCCTCTCAAGGAAAGCAAGGAATGTCAAACTTTTTGAATATAACTAACAGGCATCCCCAATTTCTGTTCTCCAAGAAATCACAAGTGGTCATCAACTTAAAATTATTTCAGAATCTAATCACCAGGACCAGAGGTTTACTCTTCCGAGCTTTTGGACTTGTGCTGCAATCCATCCTCAGGCAACTTCACTTTAAAATGCTATATGTGCGTGGATGTACACCATACTAAGAATATGAATCATGATGGGTGGCACAATTTTTAATAAGTAAAAAGATTCAAAAGAAAAACATTCTTGCAGATGTTTTGTTACCCATCACTATTCGGTTATCTTGTACTGCTGTTGGGTAATGAAACATCTATTAGCAGAAAACAAAGCTCAGAAATCTCCATACAAGAAACTTGTAAACTTTATTTTATGGAATCTAACCAGATATACTCTTCAAGTTATTATCCTCACATTGCAAATGGAATTGATCTTAATAAAGAATGACTTGCCTAAAACTATATATTTAACAGGTTAAATCAGCCCTTTTCAGGGGCCATACTAATTTAGTTATTAAGAATGAATTAAGACTGCCTGATGAAAAATGAAAGATGTCTGATATATAAGTACAATGAAATCAGAATAAAAGTAAATACAGATAGTCTTCAACTTACATCCATTTATTTAGTGACTATTCCAAGTTACAACAGCACTGAAAAAAGTGATATATAACCATTTTTCATACTAGTGAGCACTGCAGCATCCTCATAGTCACATGATCAAAATTCAGTCGCTTGGCAACTGACTCATATTTATGATGGTTGAAGTGTCTTGTGATCAGATTCCCTTAACAATTGAGTTTCTAACTTAACAACTGTAGTGATTCCCTTAATAATCAGGGGGAAGAAAAGTCGTAAAATGGGGCAAAACTCACTTAACAACTATCTTGGTTAGCAAGGGAAATCTGGGGATCAATTGTGGTCATAAGTCGAGGAGAAACTATAAATAAATGTAAGAGGTTCCCTCTCCTGATCTCTGCAATTTCTAGAATCTATATCCATATACTGCAGGTACATCAAGTGGAATACCATAAAAGGAATCATTTGAAGCTTATTAGTTCAACATAAGATACTTACACTGCCCACTCAAGCTTTTCATTTTTGATTGAATTGTAAAGAGCCTAGAAAAGGAAAGAAATAAAAAAGTAAGTGGATTTGAATGACCATATATAGAAGATAACTCTAAAAAAAAATCTAAACATCACAAATTACCACATACATGTTGCACTAAGGATTAAAACATTATTCCTTTGCCTGGGGTGCATAAAAGTCTTTGTCATGTTTTAACATTGCTGAACTCATTTTTTCCCCTTTAAGCCTGGAGACGAGGAAAGGCTTTTAACAACCCTTCGCTGACATTGGAGAGATTCCAAAATTAAGAGCTTGTTACACAGAAGTCCTCTTCAAGTTCCTTTGCTCTAGCACAGAGTTGGAGAGGGTGAGTGGGCTTATATTTAGTATTTTATTACAGATAAAACCTACATGGTCCTTTGGGAACAAGCACAGGGCCTGGTTTAGAGAACTCATTTCTCAATGCTGAAGAAGAGGGGAAAAAACATCAACCCACCCATCCACTCACAGGATTAATTTCAAATTAACAGAGACCAAAAACATGTCCTGAACGATGACATTGAGGTAAATTTGGCTCATATATTGTTTTAGAAAAGCTAAGGCAATGATTAACAGAACTCTCCCTTTGAAACCTTATAGAAACTCTTGTTTCATTTTTAATATTATGCCCCTTAAACATTTTTTTTATATTTAACATTTAGAATTATAACTTCTGGTACATCTCTTTAGAACGAGAGGTGAACTGTATAGATCAAGAATGCACAAATAAGGGAGATAAAAGGAAGGGAAGATGCTACATCAATGCCGATATAGTTGTTTTGACAAGTAAGGGATTTAAAGCGCTATGCTTGCATCTTGCCCACCACACTTGATATTTGATATCCTGTAATTAAAGTCTCCAAATAAAATGTCATTAAATTCATATAGCATATTCTGAATTTCTACCCCCCCTACCCCAAATCACATTGATAAGAGCTGTTAAAATGACACATACAGACATATTATCAAAGCCATTTCAACTACCATGTTATCTATTTACTATTAAATATAACATGGTAGAAAGTCCAGACAAGGTGAGAGTAGTATGATTGGTAATATTGCTCAACCATATCATTAAACAGCAGGTCAGGTAGCCTTTAAAAGATTGAGTATTAGTTTGCTTTTCAGTGTAACCTTTATGTATTTTCTGCAATTATTTAAAGTCATTTATGCAGAATCCTTCCTAAAATCAATGCCGAGTCATGTAATCTAGGGAAACTAAAAAACATCTGGTTTCCAAAAAATAACAGTATCTCGTTAGATGAACCTCTCTAGAAAAGGAATTCCATAAACATGACACCAACATCTGTGCTTTGAAATATGAAGCCCATCCAGTTACTTAACAACTGAAATACCTCAATATAGTCCCTAACATGCAGACCAGCTTCCCATCTGGTCCTACCAGCTGTATTCTGAGGTAAGTGTAAATTCATGACAGCCTTCGAAAGGGGTTTGTGTGTGTGTGTGTGTGTGTGTGTGTTTGTGTTTGTGTGTGTGTGATTCAAGTGTCTAACTGTGTGACCGTTTTAAAGCTCCTATAAGTTTTAGAAATACAACAAACAAACAAATAATCAACGATAAACAAATACTTCAAAAGCATCAGTCCGCAGTATCTATACTCCTTGGGGGGGGGGGGGTAGTGTCATCCTTTCACCACATCACTAAAGTCTTCCAAAAGAGCCCAAGATCTCCAGGGGGAAAGTCTGAAGAGAAAATCCTACCTAAACGTTGCTAGAGCATGGATTACTGTCTGAAACAGCAATACATCTGGAGATTACCAGGCTGCAAGCTGCTTAGTTGAGAGTACTGCCTATAGTACAGTAGTATCACGACAGTGGATATATTTCATATATGCAGAACAATGATGAGGTTTGTAACTACAGATCAAATCCTTTATTATGTCACATTCATCCACCAGAAATATCAACTATAAGGAATCAATTTCAAAGGAAGAAAATTGTGTCTAGATTGTTTATGCAGCTGTTTCTCTTTCTAGCACACCAGCTCCAAGAAAGTTTAAATCAATCAATCAATCAATCAATCATTCATTCATTCATTCATTCATTCATTCATTCATTCATTCATTCATTCATTCATTCATTCATTCTATACAGCCATCCATCTCACGTATTTGAGATATCTAGGTAGCTTACAATAAAATGGATAAAATACAAAATGTAAAAAATAAAAGAAATAATAGCCAGGCATCATTCAAACAACTATCAACTTAGCCAGCAGATGGAATCCATTAAATACCTAGAATCCAAAACACGGGTAAAAAAACCCCAAGATTTCAAGTCCTTTGAAAGTTGAGCAGGGAGGGGCCAATCTAATCTAATTATGTTTCTTTTATATGAAATATGATTTCAGTTCCTATTAGAACTGTTTTAGTGCTCCATAGGTAGTCATAGGTGTTTCTTAAAAGCATGGTGTTTTTTTCCCAAAAAATGAGGATTAAATTGAGATTAGAGGGTATATAATCACAATATATGTAGTTTAGATGATTAAAAGATTTTTATATATTATCTTTGTAAAAGTGCCTGGAGATATTATTCCATGCTAAGTATAACTACCATAATTGTAACTTGTTGATTTTGCATACCCATTGTAAATGGCAGCACTTCCAATATATTGAAGAAACAGAATGAATTGATATAAATATTGCTGACTACAAGATCACTCAAGTACATCTCCATGGCCTACATCTATCTCTTGCTGTCCATTGGGAGCAGGTATTCACATAATGCTAAATCACAATGGCTGAGTTTTATAAACCATGCTACACTTAATTTTATGCACAAACAAGGTCATTGTCTTTGTGAAAACATTTCTGCATATAATTTCCTACTATAGAGCTACAGGCTTCTTAAGTGAAACCCGTACAGTTCTTTTAAATCATTATTAGTAAGCCACATTATGTATTCTGTGCACTTCGTTCTAGAATCACTGCACTAAACTATTACGGTAGGTTCTTTTTCTTAAAAAAAAAACCCAAACACATTTCTTAATCATCTTTAAAAGAAAAGAAAGCAAATAAGCAAGCAAGCAAAAGGAGAAAATAATATGTATAAGTGAACAAAAGAATTACCAAGATTGCACAGTTAGTGCTCAGTATATTGCTGATTAGAAATTAACCATAAAACATTAAATTTTATTTAAGTACATTGAATTATTTTCACAATGTAAGAATTTAAATCTTTGACCAAGGTGTTATAATTTTATTATTTGTTGTTTGAACATACAAAGAAAAAACCTACATTATAAATATTACTTTCTAATTTCACCTTTGCCATATTCTGATATATATCATTTACAGAAATTAAAAATGTTTTTGTCTCTGTGAAGTATTTGTCAGCTCTTTTTCTCCTTAAAAACTATACAGTACTCTAGGTATTTATATTTGCCTTATTGTGTAATATATTATATAGTATGTATGGAAGCCATTTGGTTATACATCTGTTGAGAATACATGTTGTTGATTTTACTATTACTACATATTCTCCAAAGTTTAGTTCCCAATCTGACATCATCAGTAATGTATCTCTTTTTCAATATTGTGCTAAGATTGATCCTTATCGCTATAAACATGTATCCTAATCAATTGAGATAGTTCTTGCTGATATGTTTTGAAAATATACCTTGTAAAAAGAACTGTCGATTTTATTTCAAACTGGACTTCCAAAATTCTTTGAGGAATGCTAAATTGTGCTCTGTTTTCCCCATGGATTCTAACTGCATCATTTTGCTCCCTTTTTTAATCAATTATTATTTTGTTCAGTCTGTCTCTTGCTATTATCCGACACATATTTTGATATCCCTTGAGTCTGTTTCTGAAATGAACTGTTTAGATGTTATCACTAATAGGGAGCTTTCATCACACACAAAGATCTCACATTTAAAAATACATGAGGAAGCCTGAAGATCTGCGCTCCCAATTGTGCACAAAAACCAGTCTTCCAAAACTCGGTCTAGGGTTCCCAGCTAGCATGGCTGAAGGACATGTTGCCTGATAATTTGAGGAATTAAAGTCCAGTTACTTTGGGGAACACCTCAGGCCAATATTGTTTTGACATCTGCTCCTCAGATTACAACTTTCCAATATCTAATTCCAGATCCAGCTCACAGCTTCAATTTCTAACAGCTGAACTTTTTGAATGTGGGCTGGAAAACAGATTCTTCTACTTCAGTTTGCGGAGAATTTTGGTCATGTCAGAAATCCTGAGAGGGAGTAAGGTCTCCTTAGAAAAAGCAGCTGCAGCCTTGCAAAAACACTCCTCATTTTCCTCATGCATTCAGACATGCATTCATCTAGTTACTCATAGGTAGCCAAGCTCTGTTGCAGTTGTCTGTGGTAACTGAGCCACACATTGTTGTTTTCAAGGACATATTCTCCTCAAGAGGCAGACTCACCCAAGCCAGTCTATTGAGCTTAGGAAGAGTGGAAAGAGGAGTGTATGTAGTACAGAAGATGAAAACAAATGGCCTACACACAAGGAAACTAAGGCAACGTCTGAAGACTGGCAGCTATTACAAGCAGGCAAGATGATTTTCATCCAACTGCCAGAACCACAAGCTATGATGAGTAGCAAATCTTGGTGAGAGTTCTGGCTGGAGTCTGGAGCTTTGCTGGGAGATCAGTAGCAACTAGATGAGGAACAACCACACACAAACATCACTTCATCCCAACTGGTGCAAGAAACTTTTGGAAAAAGGCAAAGGTTGTATTTCAGGTAGTCCTTGACTTACAACAGTTCATTTAGTGACTATACAAAGTTACAATGTCACTGAAAAAAAGTGACTTATGACAATTTTCCACACATATAACTGTGTAGCATCCCCATGGTCACGTGATTTACATTTGGATGCTTGGTAACTGTCTCACATTTACAAGAGTTGCAGGGTCCCTGCGTCATTTGATCACCTTTTGTGATCTTCTGAGTAGCAAAGTCAATGGGGAAACCAGATTCACTTAACAACCATTTTATTTATTTATCAACTGCAGTGATTCACTTAACAAATGTGGCAAGAAAAGTCATACAACAGAGCAAAACTCACTTAACAAATTTCTCACTTAACAACATAGTTTTGGGCTCAATTGTGGTCGTACGTTGAAGAGTAGCTGTATTTTTAAGGCTTGGGGATTTTTGTTTGAAATAGTAAAACTTATAGTAAAAGAAGTACTAAACATGTATTCATGTGGCAACATCACTTTGCAAAGTCCAAGAAGGGTGGAATTGACCCAGAAAAATAGTCTCTTGTTGGGGAAGTGATAAAGCATGGCATACAATTTTGTCGGGCTGTGTTGTGTCCGGTCCTTGGAGAGGAAAGTACTCTCACAAATCCTCAAAAGTTATTTACTCATAGCACTGGCTGTAGCACTGCTAATAGCACTGCCTCTAAAAACAGCAATACTTTCTCTCTACATCCTTTGTTTACAGCAACAGATAATCATCTAGGCATCTCAACTGGTATCTTTTTCCAACTGATGTCATACGTGCCCTTCAAATTTCTAAGGGTCCAACATATGTTACATTTGCTAAGTACCGCTTCTGTATTTACCTAAAACAAGATTCTAAATATAAGCATAGAATTTTTTTTTAAAAGCAACTACCTGTCTCTATTACTATATATATATATTCATATATATATTCAGCAAAATATAAGACCAGGCTTTCTTTTTAAATATAAATACAATATAATGTAAAAGCAAACAATCTCAAGGCCCTGAAGCTTTTTGTTCTGAATGGTATGCATTTCATGAAATAAAGATTAAAAAGCTGCATTTAACTGATTTGATATGACAGTAGACTCAGACTTGAAGCTCTAACCAATTTTCAAGTTGGGTTTGGTGTGTGTGAATTTTTTTTGAAGAACTCGTTCTGACAGCAATAACCAAGGTGGCGCAGTGGTTAAATGCAGCACTGCAGGCTACTGCTAGATCAGCAGGTCAGCGGTTCAAATCTCACCGGCTCAGGGTTGACTCAGCTTTCCATCCTTCCGAGGTGGGTAAAATGAGGACCCAGATTGTTGGGGGCAATATGCTGACTCTCTGTAAACCGCTTAGAGAGGCCTGAAAGGCCTATGAAGCGGTATATAAGTCTACTGCTATTACTATTGCTATTGCTATTGCTCTTGCTAATGATACCGAAACTTTCTGGCACAGTCTGCCACTTCCATGACTCCAAAATAATTCAGCTAAATAAAACTATGCAAAAGTTCACCTGTCTTTCACAATCATATTCTTCTGCAAGTCATCCAACAAGGGAATAAGCATGCAGATCAAATCCATTCAGAGTTTAATTCTGCGAGCAAGCTATATCCTTCTCAACAGCTGCTATCTGAACGCACTGTACCGCCTCAGGAGTCCCTGGCTGCCAAAACTACAAAACACAAACTGCAAGGAAAAACACTGCTCTTCAGTAGTCCACCTCCTGATCTGACTACCTTCTCTGTACTACAGGTAACTCTTGACTTATTACAATTCATTTTGTGACTGTTCAAAGTTACAACAGCACTAAAAAGTGACTTATGACCATTTTTCACACTTACGACCATTGCCACATCCTCATGATCATGTGATCAAAATTCAGACTCTTGGCAACTGACTCCTATTTCTGACGGTTGCAGTGTCCTGGAGTTATATGATCACCTCTTGCGACCTTCTGACAAGGAAAGTCAAAGGGGAAGCCAGATTCACTCAACAACTTGTTAGTAATGTAACAACTTCAGTTAACACCTGTGGCAAGAATGGTTGTAAAATGGAGCCAAATAACATCTGTTGCACTTAGCAACAGAAAGTATGGGCTCCACTGTGGTTGTACCTTGAGGATTACCTATACTTTAGCATTTAATGTTGCCCTAGCTGTCCTTTGCACACAAAAGATCACTTAAGCAACCTATTTAATTTAATAGAGAACACTTGGCAATGTACTGCTTCCAAATAATTCTAAATATCTTAGTAATAATTGTTCTACATCTTAAAGAACCAGACATTCCTAGTTTATGCAACAGAACTAAATGACACCTTAGAATGGTTTGGGTCAATTTGGACAGAATTATTTATCAAGCAGGCTAGAAAATGTCCCCATAAAATCATCAAGTATTGTCATGTGTTAATTGCACTATGACTGCACTAGACTGTAGTTTAGTATAGCAGGCCTCTCACCTCTCCAATGAAAAGCTTATGAAAACTACAGTATGTCCCAATAAACTCTGTTTTAGCAGTGGGATAATAATATTAATGACCATCACATAGAGGCGGTTTAAGGATTACTGAGATAATGGATGTGCAAACTGTAAAACACTGGGGAGTGCAAAAAAGCATTAAGCTGCAGGCAAAACAAGGGTTTGTTTCATGTCTTACTTAAACCAGCACTAAATTATCACTATCCTCCTGTTAGTACTACTAAGAGAATTTATTTTGTTTTTATATTCTACCGAACTCCCGAAGACTCTGTGCAGTTTAATTGCTTAATTTAATCCATCAGTAAAGACCCTGATAGCTTGAGCTAGGATAAACATTAACCCCCAACCCGCTGTTTTGTAATAGAATATTAAAAGATTTCTCATTAATGAAGCAATCAGAAGTACATTGAGTCACCCGTCAAGAGATAGACCACTACATAAATTGGACAGATGAATAAACAATTCAATAAACAAAACCCATCCCTGCTTGGACAGAAAATTACTAAGACCTCCCAGAGCTGTAGTCAAGATTCTGAAGGTTTTTTTTAAAAAATAATAATGGAAAAAGCAACAGAAACCCATTTCTCTATACTTGTCATGAAGAGGGCCAGATGTCAAGTCGAACTTGAGGGATTCTACCTTTTTGAATGTGTGTCCCCTCGCTTTGTAGGGTTTTAAATATGTAAATTTTCAATCAGTGGATTTCTTGTGAATGTACTTTTGCAACGTCCCCCCGCCCCCGATCAGGATTTGGGCACTTGGCAACCAGCATGTATTTTACAATGGTTGCAGTGTCCCAAGTTCACACAACTGGAGATGTTCCCTGCAGGTTTCCATCAAGCAAGCCCAATGGAGAAAGCTGGATTTGGTTAACGACTATATAGTTCACTTATTGACCGCGCACCGCAGTGATTCATTTTAATGACTGTGGCAAAAATGGTTGCACCCATAAAAAGAGAATATTGTGCTGTATATCAATACTGCACTGATTTCATTACCCAAAATATGTAACATCATCAATACTGCACTGATGATATTACCTAGTATGGATAATGAAACGTCTGCAAGAAAACACAACCATGCTCAGAGACCAGCAAAGACCACTCAAAACAAGGTTGTAAAATCCGGTGCGATTAACTTAACAACTGCCTTGTAAGCCAAGGATTATCTGTAATATCTATACATGTTTTACATGTATTTGAGGTAGTAAGAAGAGTTCTATGACTGGGAATGAAATCTGAGCTAAAGAAAACTTTGGGGTCATAATATTTTATTTCAATTGGAAGGAAGAATTATAAACTCTTAAGGTGAGAATGATGCACAAAGAAATTACAAGCTCTAGTTGCATTCTCTAAGACTTAATTCAAATAGATGGACCTTAAGCATATCTGGCTTTCCCTGAATTATTTCCCTGAATAATTATTACTAATATCAAGGATCAACTAACATTTAATTTACAGTTTTAATTTATTGTTCGTTCCTATGCACTGATTTTAACTGAGTTCTCAGAATGTTTTTAATAAAAAGATGCTACTAAAATGAACATTCTAAAGTTAGTTAACTGATCTTCAATTGTGCTAAATGAAAACAGGAACATCTAATGAATATAAAAGATAAGGATCCAGCAATTTCCCATACTTTTGATATCTGGCTTTTTTCTTGTTTAAAAATAATACATTGCTATATTCTACTCACTGTTATTTTATTTATTATTAATTTGTACAACCCAGGAAGATTTATATAATGTTTTGACTGTATCCTCCCCAATCAACAACAGTCCTATAAGTACTCACATCTACAGCAATAGCAGTAGCACTTAGACTTATATACCGCTTCATAGTGATTTATGGCCTTCTCTAAGTGGTTTATAGAGTCAGCATATTGTCCCCAACAATCTAGGTCCTCATTTTATAGACCTTGGAAGGATGGAAGACTCAGTCAACTTTGAGCCAGTGGGCAGAGTTAGCCAGCAATACTGCATTCTTACCACTATGCCACCACGGCTCATCTATTATATGTGTGTGTATACTAAAAAAAGGAAGATAGTGGACATGACACTGCATAGTAAATGCAGTATCACACTATAAACCTGCCCCTTTTGTCCAAGTACATATATGAAATAGACATGGGTTATATTATGTATCATCTTGCCTTTTTTGACAGCCTTCCCCCTTCAGGCATCACTATCTGTCAATTATTATTCTTAAGCATTATTAAACTTGTGATACTGATGACTAGCAAAGCTTTTTGATAGTTTACAATTGCAACAAAAACAATAAAAAGCAACATTACAGGTAGTTCTCAACTTACAACCATTCATTTAACAGAAATTTGGTCTTACAACAGTGCTGAAAAAATGCAGCTTAAGACCCACATTTGAAGTTATGACCGTTGCACGACACCTCAGGAGTCACATGATCACAATTTGAAACTTTCTCAGCCAGTTTCTAACAAGCAAAGTTATTGGGGAACCCGAATTTGTTTAATAATCACGTGATTCACTTAACAACTGCATGATTCACTATATGGCCACAATGAAAATGTTGTAAAATTAGGTCTGGTCTTGATAACTAAATTAATAACAGCCATCCCATAGCGACTGAAATTCTGAACCCAATTGTGACTGTAAGTCAAGGACTACCTGTAATGTTTAAAAATACAATTTACAAGATTATTTACAAATGTTTTAGGGACATTTGTAGCTACACTAGTTACAAACTCAGAGCACTATTTGCAATCGTATCTGGAGATGATTAAAAGACAATATGCTGGGCAGCAATCAAGATTCTGATAAAGAGAGTGGCATTTTTCTTATTTAATTTGTATGGAACATGCGTGCCTCTGTAAACGGGAAAAGTTACTGCATTGAAATTACTGTAGCCTGAGAAATAAACAAGCATTCCCTCAACACCCAGCTCCATATATTAAAGCACGTGACTTCATAAATTATCCAAATACCTTTCTAGTTGAGTAACTGCCCATCCACGCCATTAAAATTGTATCCACATTTTAGTCAGCCTGGGATCTGAATCATGGCAACAAAATGATTTGGAAGTAAATACAGTGTGCAAATTAGCAAGTGGTTCAAATTAACGCATGGGCAAAAAACACCACTACAAAATCTGTGCCAAACAATGGCATAAATTAGAACTTCGATCAACAATCACCAGTCTTCAGAAGTCAAAGGGAGAACCTTTATTAGAAACTAACTACTTCTTGTGGGCTACCAACCAAGACTAGGAAGACAATGACTGCAATATTGTAGATAGTAAAGAAGAGGCAAATATGCAAAAGGGGCTGAAATATTAAAGCCCATAACAATCAGCTAACATCAGGAAGTGGCTTGGGCAGATAATTCACTCAAGGAAGAAGAAGAGCACAATGAACTTCAACTTTCTATTATAGCCAATCTCAATCAAAATAGTTTTAACCTTCCTGTGGAATTGATTTCCACATTTGTTCTACCCAATGAGGCTGTCAGGTTATTAACATTTATAAAGACAAAGCAACTTCCTTTATATGAGTAGCCCTGCTACCATTCAAATATAACCTTTCTCAGAAGCAAGCTTCAGAGTTCTTGTCTGTATTTATCTCTATGGTTCAGATAAGTGACAGCCCACACTCAGGACAGCTGTTCCCTATGTTTTTCATATATGCAAAACATTAATCTATATTGTTGCCACTGGCCAAACCTTGTAAGGAAAACTTTAACGCAAGTCTACATCGTTTTTGAAGTAACACTGTGTCCTTGCCCAGCTGAACCAATTGCTTTTAAATAGGGATGGTGCTGTGATTGAGTGAAAATTCTCCAAAGTATTGAGCATCGTTCATTTATGGATTCTAAGCTCTTTTGAGCTCCTGTAGGAAGTTATCATCCAGCCCTCTCCCAGAAAAATGAAATATCCTAGGAAATATTGAAAAGGCAGAATATTTCTCTGCATGTGAAAAGGAAGAAACATGTTTTAAAAGACAGAATAGCTTCCTGCAGCTTCCTGCCCATCCCCCTTTGTAATGAGCCATTAAAGCAGTGGTAGCCAACCTGGTCCCTAGTGCCCACCAGTGGGCGTTCCAGCTTTCATCGTGGGCGGTAGGGATTTGCTGTAACTCTGCTTTATAAATTTTATAAAATAAAGTTACTTCCCTACTTTATAAAGCACCATTACTGCAGAACCGGTGGGTGGTTAGAAAGGTTTACTACTAACAGAGATACAAAAGTGGGTGGTAGGTATAAAAAGGTTGACTACCCCTGCATTAAAGTCTGAGCTAGTCCACTTTACATAATAAAGAGTTCTCCCCTTCAGCTCCAGAGTGATGGGATTAAGGCATGATAATATTGGCCCTTCACCCACATGGCATCTGAGAACTCAACCAAACCTGGATTCAAAACGCAGCCCAGACAGTTACCCCTGCATTGGCCCATGGGAGTCTAACAACTAATCAGAATACAAGATCAAGATCAAAGGCCAGAGAGGGCATAAAACCAGGGACTCAGCTTCTCCTCTGCCCTTCTCTTCTCTTTTTCTCCACCAATATTGAAGCATGTGATCACCTTTTCTGTTCAGGACTCAAACCATGTGGTCCTGTCCACCATTAAAACCTTCCTTTCAAGCAGCTTCCATGTCTCCAGTGTCTTTTTCCCCACTTGGAGCCGAACCCAGAATGACATTTCTTCCAACACTCCTAAAAAACTTTTTTTGAGGAATCTCCCCTCTTCAAAAATATGATGTTTTAAAGGAAGTGGAACTGACGGGTGGCACTAAAAGCTTGAAGTAAGCATTGCCTAAAATTGGACAAGAATATTAATTATTTTTAATTGGAATCATAAACGGCTGCTAGTTTAAACCCCAGAGAATGGCTTTTGCTGACAAGTATGTAGATGGATTTTTAAGGCCCAGGGAGCTCTTTCTGTTATTGCTGTTTGAAGGAAGAGGAAGCTGTTGATCATTCATTTTTTATGTTTGGCTTTTACACCCCGACACCCTGGAGGGATGTGAGAGAAATACTTAGATAGGTGAAATCTCAGCATTGTTCTAATCATAGTTCTACTGAGGTACTTTACCTCAAAATTATTCTGAATACAAAAGGGATAGCTAAGGCTGTATGCGGTGGTGATTAAACTGTTACCTGTCACAATGGGTGGAATGAGAGGGCTACATTGAGATGATGCAAACTATCCTTTAGCCATTCTCTGGGGTTTAAACTAGCAGCCGTTTACGATTCCAATTAAAAATAATTAATTTCCTTGTCCACTATATAGGGTGCTATTATCTCCCTGGCAGGTAGTAGAAACCCCAAATTTATAATTTGGTATATTTAATAACAAGTCATACAGGTGTCCAGACATCATCCTATCAGATCTATTTGTGTATTATACTCAGCTGCACTCGCAGTTTGTTATAATCTATGTTGCTGTTTTAACTGTTGAGTCGTGTCCCTCCATGCTATCTTGCCAAGCACAGCTTCTTTCAATTGTTGGATGTTCAACTTTCAGATATATTATCAAGCCAGCGTTATATTTGCTTGCCTCTTCTTGCTCCACTAACCATTCCTAGCATCATTGCCTTCTCCAATGAATTTCCACGCATGACATAGCCAAAGTAAATCAAATATAGTCTTAGGATTTTAGCTTCTAGTGATGTGTCTGGTTTTATATGATTTAACACCTTTCTGTTAGCTACTCTGGCTGTCCATGGTAGATGCAATAATTTACATCAGTAGCACAATTCAAAGGCGTCAATTATTGTTAGATTCTTAGCGTCAACTCTCAGACCCATACATCATAATAGGAAAGACTATTGCTCTACCTAGCCTGCTTTCTGTATTTATAGCAATATCTCTGTTTTCCAGATCTTATTCATGTTAACCACAGCCTAAAGTTATGCTGTGCTTGATTTCAGGAGCATCACTGAATTATGAACAATTTTGGATCTAAGGAAGATAAATTCTGGAACTAACTCAATCTTCTCCTTGTTGATTTTAAACATCTAATGTCCATTGCAGCTCTTGTCATTATATTTGTTTTTCTGATATTAAGACTCAATCCTATTCACTTTTGTCCTTCATTTTTCAGATCATTTTTTCCAAGTCTCCCTTAGTTTCAGCCGATAGTGGTATTTTATCAGCGTGCATATCTCAAATTATTTATGGATCTTCTCCCAATCTTCACTCCAACATCAGGCAGTTCCACATCTAACAGGATCACTTCAGCATACAGATTGAACAAAAAAGTTGTCACCATAAAGTATTCTCACTGTTGCCTGTTCAGTGTACAGTGGTCTCTACAGAGTTGATCACATGAGTTGGGACACTGAGATCATGCAAACCTCCCCATAGTTTATTGTGTTCTGCACAGTCAAAAGCTTTTCTGTAATTGATAAAGCACATATAAAGTTCCTTTTGATATTCACATATCTTTTCCATAATCCATCTAATATTGGCAATGTGCTTTTGAGTGCCACTCCCCTTTCTAAAGCCAGATTGTACATCAGGTAACTCTTGATCGATGACATTCTGTAGCTCCCTTTAATGTTTCTTAATAGAATATATGGTTGCATGAGAAATCAATGCAATTGTGTGATAGTCGGAGCAGTCTCTATGATCATCTTTCTTTACTGATGGGATAAAACAGACTTTTTCAGTCCTGAGGCCATTGGTTGTCATCAACCATATGCTGGTCCCAAGCCCAGATAAATGGGGAGGGTTAGGGAAAGCAATGGTGAACTACTCTCTAAAAAAATCTCACCAGAACACTTTATGGCAATAATTCAACATGAATCAGAAATGGATACCAACAGTGGAACCTCCAGGCTGGATAGTAGCTTGCAAGCTACTGGAGAAGAGCAAGAGATAGCTTTTTGTAGTCAGAGTTTTTATGTTGTTGTTGGAGAAAAGCCTTTGGGGAGCCCAACAGTTATAATCCATATTGACCATAATATAATAACTGAAGAAGTTCACATACATGGATTGAAAAGGATGTAGCTACCTATCATAACTATGTGTTCTCTCTCTCCCCCACTTTCAATATACTAATGATTGATTACAATAATGCTATCAGCCATGAATCTATATGCCTAAGAATGTAGCAATATAAATATAAATATATATTACGTCTCAGCACATCTTCCTGCTTGCTAGGGTTCATGATCCCAAAAGCCTTACTATACTATTCATACACAAATCGTTAACTTTATTGATTCCACCTTCACCATTCCATTTGTGGGTCAATAGGCTATGTACATTTCTTGACAATTATGAAATACCTGAAGTCATTCCAAGCAAATTTTTAATTCATATGTCATCACAACCCTCACTGAACTAATTTTGATTTCCACTGGAAAGCATACAGTTATTTACATCAAAGAGTTAGCACAAAGAAAATTTGCTGCATATCTGCAATGTTAGCATTTTTACTCAATATGTGAAACTCAGTGTTTTTCCATTTCTTTCAAATCCTTTCAAACTTTCAAATCCAAGGAATTGAAGTGTTTGTAGATATTTGACAGAGCTACACAAACAAGCATTGAATACGTCTCCATTGTGATAAAATGAAAAAGTGCAGCCAGGCATGAATGGGAGGGGTGGGGGTCAACAAATTATCGTAGTTGGTTATATGGCGAAAGATAGATAATTTAAATAAATAGAAATCCTGAATCCTCTATTCAGCAAAAGGCAGTCTGAAAGAGAAAAGTCTTACTGGGCCAATAAAAGAAAGCAAGTAATTATTGCAAAAATGAAATTTTACTTCATATATAACCTGGAGAGAATGATTTTTTTTCCTGCCCTTTTTAACAGTTTTTACTTAAAAGAACAGGAGAAGCTGGAGGAGGGATAATAAAATTGTAATTATCTTTTGAAAAGAATGTTGGAAGACATTCATATATTTCTTTACTTTTCTCTCTCTTTTTCATTTCTTTTGCTTTTTTATTACTTTCTCTTTTTCTTTCTTTTTCCCCCCTTTCAATTTTTGTCTCTTGTTCTATGGAATTAACTCTGAATAAATATACATTTTTAAAAAGTTTGGGAAAGAACCCATCAAAATTTGGGGAGGGCAGACTGACCAGGCCATAGTCTTTCTAGGTAAACCATTCCAGCTTTAGGTTCAGTGGTGAGTTCTGGATCCCATTCCAACCGGTACGGTTGGAACAGGCCCAGCAGCATCCACATGGACGTGTGCAGTGTGCACATGCATCTTACAGCTTCCGCGAGCCTCCGTGACACTCCAGCTGCTCAGCAGAGCATTGCGCAGGCGCTGTACACGCTGTGTCCATGCACAGAAGCGCCGAAGACTTAAAAGACCAGTAAGGAGGTTGGGCAGGGGGGTGGGCCCTCCAGAGTACCGTACCGGAACAGTATCCAGTGCTCCGGGCAGGCTCTGGTACACCCGTACTGGGGCATACCGCTTGCAACCCACCACTGTTTAGGCCCCACTTTCTCTGTTTTTGATTGTCCAAATATGATAAGCAATTATCAATGTAGGTAGCATACACTATATTCCATTCACGTTCTTCTTAAAACAAAAACCTGCCTATTTATCAAGTCTCCAATTTCCCAAATTACTTTGTACAGACTCCAAATAGAATGACAATGCTTTTTCTTGGATTAAATTGTTTCAGGAAGGACAATGGACTGATGGTTAAGAATGTTTGTCCGTGCAAAGGAGTACTCATTTTGTTGGATTTTAGAGAATGCCTCAAATTGAAGTCGGTTACATCATAATCGACTGTGTGCTTTGGGTTCCATCAGAGGTGGGATGGAAACCAAGAACTAGTAAAGCCTGCTTTAAAAATTGCTGTAACTACG
This sequence comes from Thamnophis sirtalis, assembly GCF_051295495.1. Lineage (NCBI taxonomy): Eukaryota > Metazoa > Chordata > Lepidosauria > Squamata > Natricidae > Thamnophis > Thamnophis sirtalis. The sequence continues at coordinate 95,844,755 of NW_028261385.1, read as the reverse complement.
CGATAATGATCAAAACTCTATATTTGTACTGAAACACACTTGAAGCACAACTATAGAATATGATAAATGGAAATAATTATATTGCCTTTTTGATCCATAGTAATACGCAACCAAAATCCAGCCATCTGAAATAGCACCAATTCCAATAGCAGACATAGGAATGAATAGATATATTTCATATGGTTTAGTGGTCTAGCTTAGTTTGTTCATGCAACTGTTTAATTATTAAGGATTTAATAATCTTTTTTTTTTGCTGTTGGATTACCTTTTCTTACAACCTCTTCATCACTTTACATAATCTTTCTATGGTTTTTGAGAAAAATTAAATTTTATGCTAAGAATTGCTTCATTCATTTTCCCTGAATATGCTTCTTAAATTGCACAATTTTTAAAAAAAATCAAATTGTAAACTGGCACGTATCTTTCTATGGGGCTGCTATTTTTAAAAATCTCTAAGGTTTTGCAAACTTTGTCATGTTACAAATAATAATTACCATTTCTTTACTTTCTACAGTTTTGCTGTTTATCAAACCAACAAAGGTTTCCTTGTGGCCCATCACATTAAATCTTAATCAGCTCCCTGGCTTCTGAGATTTCACTGGACATTATCTACCGTATTTTTTGTAGTATAAGATACACTTTTGTTCCGGAAATGTCTGTGCATCTTATACTTCGAATATTGAGGAGGGGAGGTTGGTTGGTGTAGTGCTGATTAACTGTTTTAGAATGGGCCATGGCGGTGGCAAATGGGCAACGGCGGCGAACAGGCGAAGGCGAACAGATCATGGCAAACGGCAGAGAATGGACCGTGGTGAACGAGCCGTAGAAGTGGCGAACAGCCACAGCAAATAAGCCAGATGAATACTGGATGGATGCTGGAAGGCAGAGGCAGATTTTGTTTTCCTCCCCAAAAGCTAGGTGCATTTTAATAGTTGGAGCATTTTATAATCTGAAAAATACATTAAGTATTTTCAAACATTTCTTAGCAACTAAATAGACTTTAGGAGGAGGAGGAGAGGAGGAGGAGGAGGAGAGGAGGAGGAGGAGGAGGAGGAGGAGGAGGAGGAGGAGGAGGAGGAGATCAAAGTTGTTTAAAGAAAAGTAAATTCTGACAATATCTTTTCTACAAGACTTTTATTGAATCACAGACAGTCATGACCAAAGGCAATGAATTAATTAATCCAACAGGAGGATCGAGCAAGTGACCGGTGATGTATGAAATTAACCATATTTGTAGTAATATTAAAACTGATATAAAAGAGTAAGCGAGCTTTAGATATTTATATTTTAAACAGGTACTGGGTTTCTTTCTTTTAGAAGTTTGAGTATTTTACCAACCAAGAGCCTACATATGTGATGATTCATAGAATAAAATAATTCATCACTTCTGCTCCTCAGAGACCGGTACTGCTAAAATTGCTCTCATCATGGCTAAGAACAGGATCTGCTGAGGAAAAGATCTCTGCATATGACTACGGGGATTACTTATGAAGATCTGATAGAGATAATCTCCACCAAAGGCTTGGTGAAGGAAGAAAAATAGGGTGACATTCAACATCACCAACTGAATTGAGTTCTATGAGGCAACAGTAGGTCAGAATAGGGCATATCTTACATCTGCAATGCTTTTATTTTTCTATTTGCTAATCACACACTGTTCAGGACTCTGATTTGCCTAAGTCAAAGCCCTGTATTGGAGCACTTAGAGCAATGCCAGCAAAGTATTTATTTTCTCTCTGTTCATGAGAGAATTCTCATTGCTGAGAGTGGAATTCCAGCTTGTTCTTTGTGAGCACAGTATGTCCTTCACATGATATGGACCAAAGTATGCAGGAGTTGGGGACCACATTCATTCAGTGTCCTACTCTCTCACTCACATACTAACCCAACCAATGAGGCAATTTGATGCCTCTGCCTGTTAGAAAGGATTTGATGTTACCATTGATTTAGCTAAACTGAGGTTAAACATATGTCAGAAAAAAGAAGGCACAATGAAGGTGTTTTTCCCTGTTGATATTTTAATGAAATGAAGGGGAATTGAAATAGCTGTCATCTGTTTCCAGCTCCACCCTAACTTGCTGTGCACAAATTCTTTAGCCATTCTTGAGTTAACTCATATACCTCTCCCACCTCTTGAAAAAAATAATATTTATACAATCTATCATGTTAATGAAAGCTCAAGAAGAATCTTAGGCTTAAATACATTCAGAACAGTACTGAATTGCAGAGGTCAAATATATAGCCTGGGAAAGTAGGATTTCCAAATGTCTAGCCATCATGCTCTTGGCTAGAAGATAAAAATATAAAAACCAAAAGGAAAGACAGATTTTTTTTTATGATGCTATATTTCCTTAGGTGGACTCCTTTAAAAAAAGGCAGCATCCTTTCACAATAATGTTCTGCTGTTGCCATTAAAATGATGTTTCCAGAAAAGGGGGAAGGCATTTTGTACACACTCAAATACAGGTTTAACCCTTCAGTCTTTAAACATATACACTTCAACCATTTTGATTCGTTAGGGAAAACAAAATGTGGATGCCCATCCAATATATATGGAAATATCAGAAGCAAAATATAGCAGCCTTGTACGAAGATAAATAGCACATGAAAAATGCATCTGAATCTCTTTTCTTGTACTCCTTTAAATAATAACCTAGGTTCCACAGAGGGACCATGAAGAGATCAACATGATAGAAAGAATCAAAAGGTTTGCAGAAAAATAAAATAATCTTCTAAGAAATGGGCAATCTGCCCAAAACTCTGGCGATGACCAAGGGAACTCCATAGTTATCTAGCTCAGTTTCTTGGATGTATGGAACATTGGCTGTCAAAATAAATATAGAAAATGGAGGCAGGAGGTAATAGATTCTTCAGTCTGCCCTAGGCTGTTGGTTTGCAGCTGTCAAACTTTCCAGTTTACCCCCAGGCAACAGCACTGTGTTGGATAATTCCAAAAATGGTAGTACTAATATTTTTAGGGCATTTAAATCAAGACCCAATTACCATTTTCCCTGAGTTCAAATAATGTTATTAATGCCTTTTAAAAACAAAAAGAGTTTGTTTTATACAACAGAGGCAGTCCCAAACTGGATCCTCAATTCACAAACAAACAGTTGCTAATTGCTCCATTACCATTACTCCCAGGATATGCCCAAATTACCCCTTAGGTAATTAACCCCAGTTTAAGAACCAATGTTCCAGAGAGTTTCAGGTTGGGAAAAAAACTTTTCTAATAATCACGTTTTCAACCATAGTATCTTCCAGATACCTGGGCTTCCACTCCGGAATTTTCTGCAATGTCAATACAGGATTGGGAATTATAGAACTAAGAAAATATTTAATATGTATTTGTGTGTGGATGAATGAGAAAACAAGCCATTTTGGTGTAATGGTTAAAGTATTGGAATACAAGCAGGAAGACCCAAATTGTTTTATTCCCTTAGGAATTGAAGTCAGTTGGTAATTTCAGCCTAAAATGGGAAATAGGCAATCATCTATCTACCATCCTGTATTGGATCAGGTAGGAAATGAATGCATAGTACGTTATGATTTATTTATTTATTTATTTATATCCCACCTTTATTATTTTTACAAATAACTCAAGGAGGCAAACATATCCAACACATTTTCTATTTTCCTTGCAACACAACCTTGCAAGAGGAGTAGGACTGAGGGAATGTAGCAGGCCCAAAATCATCCAGCCAGCTTTCATGGCCAAGGCAAGACTAGAATTCACAGACTCCTGGTTTCTAGCCTGAACCACTAGACTTGTGGAGTTCAACTCGCAGAATTCCCCAGTCAGTTGAATACCACAAGGGTTAAAGTTGCCATGATTAGATATCTCTGATTTATATGAAAAAGTAAGATTCCAAAGCTTTGTTTCCATATTACTGTTTTTTTAAGAATTGCACTACGCTCCATTCATTTGTTGGAATAGACTGGTCAATGGAAGTTTTGCAATAGGAATAATAAATTGATCATGTATTAATATATTTTCTAGTTTTCTTCAGGATATATAACAATAACCCCAAATTCCAGTGGTTAAGAGCTCACATTGGTATATGTCATCCTGTTCTTAATATATATTACTAATATGAGACAGGTATGGGAAGGAGTTATTATTTAGAAGCCATTTCTTCTTATTTTATTTCTCCCTCCCCTTTAGTCATTTATTTCTTATCCACTCTCAAAGTATAAAGAGTAATATAGATGGCCCAGGTGGACAGGGATAAAAAAAGAAATTATGTCATCGAATGTTTAAATGACTTTCACCAGAGTATATTAAAGGTCAGTTGTCATTCCCTCCCAAATTCAACATATATTCTACTAGTTGATATTTTATATTGGCTCAATGATTTGTTTCATTATTTTAGATTTTATCTACCGTTTAATTCTTCTGTGTTTTATTTTCTATACTATAGACTTGATAATGTTTGATGTAGGAAAAAAAAGAATCCTCTAAATATATCCATACAGAGTTTCATTAAATTCAGTTGGATAACATATCCAGACATCATCAAACCTTACATCTTTAGGATGCCATATGCCACTTTTCTTCTGCTGTTGCTGCAAAAAATAAATAAATAACCGAAGACGTCTGCCTCTCTGGAACATGACATTTAATGTTAATCTGCTGTGCAAGTGAACAATCCTGGACTTAAAAGTACCTGCTTGAAATGACGTCAAATGATATGAAAGTTTCATCTGTGGGAATAACTTCTGATGTTGTTATGATAGAGAGTGATAAGGGTGTGTGAGTCGGGTTAAGCAACAAGATCAGCAACACAATCAGCCAGCTTTGGTCTTCTCTCAGAAAAAAGGGGTGGGGCCATATCTGGTGGCACTTAATTAAAGGGTATTAATGAACGAACCTGCCTTATTTTGACAGATCTTTGATCTACCCAGCCCACTGTTCTGATATTCACTGGCAAACGCTCTGCAGAGTTTCAGAGCAAAAGTCCTTCCAGTTTTACTTGGAGATCCCAGAAACTAGAGTGAGACCCTTTTGCCTTCACAACATGGGATCTGTCATTAACACAGACTGCCTTTTTCCTAGGAATACTTCTAAAATTTGAGTGGAATCATTTGAAATCCTGGGAGGGGAGAGGGAGTGTTTCAGTCATCCAAGTCAAGTGCTAAGCTTCAGTTATCAATAAGATTCACCTGATTAAACTATTCAGTTGCTGCAAACTAATTAGATCTTGCCACAACATGCAGATCTTTCCATACTATTTATTTTTATTCTAACTGCACTGCTTGGTAGGGTGAATAATTCACTAACATGTAAGCAACCTTGAGAATTCCACTCCTTTCCTCTCCCTGCAAAGGAGCAAGAAAGGTTTAATATATTTCTTGAAGAATTACAGTAGAAAGATTACAGCAATGTTACAGATGCTTACAGTTCTTCAAGATTTTGATACCTAACATCTCAATTTATGGGCTTCTGCTATGAATTGGACCTTTTAGAACATGGCAATCGGATGGTAGTATCAAACCCAGAAAGAGGAAACAAATGAGAGAAAAGAGAAACGGGTGCATAAACCTCCTGCATATTTAGAGAGCATTAAGAGCCTCTTTGCATCTTACTCGCAACATTGCAGATTCACAGGTTATGGCACCTCCGTATTAGCATACTTGTGAAACATTAGTAGCATGTTGCAGTGAAAGGGAAGAGACAGATGGGGAAATGGTCAAACCGAGAAACAATCTCTTTAAAGATATCCCAGTTATATGGACTGAACTCTTAAAACCATATATTGCTGCTTTTAAAAGGAACAACATATACACACACGTGCACAAGCTAAAATGAGCACACTACGACACTTTAAAAACACTTCAGGTAGCTCCTGAGGCAGGTACATGGAGCCAGCTTGATAATATCTACGGGGACAAACACAATACAGAGATGACAAATAAAAAAAAATCTCCATTCATATGAAAACATACCAAATGTAAAAATGAATGTTTCACAGCAATATTGAGCCCCCTGCTATCTATAAAAATACCACCTGAATCATACAACCCACTCACACAGAGCCATGCCAGGGGAGAAGGGAAAGGAATCTCCATTCAATATATGGAAGATTTTGGTGTATACGTGCCGGAAGGGATTTATTTCCTCCCTCTGTCACCCACCCACCCACCCACCCACCTACCAGTGCAATGCAGGTACTTTTTGTGAAGCACTCTGAAAAACTATCCAATACCTTTAAAAAAAATCTGACAGCCCACCTCCCCCCTCCCATCTCCCCTTCCAGGTGATTTCTTCCCCGAAGCAATTTTTAAAGAAGTTTAAAAAAAACAAAGATACTATCAACTTAGTATTACTGATAATACTCCTGCCCCTCCCCTCCTACAATTGCCACAAACATGGAAGCAATCTACATGCATCCATACATTCATACAATCTATTCATTTACCTTAGCATCCTTAGCAGAAAACTCCGTGGAGTTGGAGATTTTCATAGACTTTGAGCGGTGGGTTTGCCGCCAGACAGGGTCTTCTCGTGGATATTTGACTGAACCTGTAGCTCTCACCCGGACTTTGCTTGTACTCTGCACACTATTAACTCCAATCATTTCAGCAAAGTAAATGAATGATCTTTATAGAATTTGGTATCTATAAAAGTATCAGGGGAGACTCAGAGTAATGAGGAATGCTTTTTTAAAAAAATAATAAGAATAATACTCCCTCAGGGTAATTTTAGAAAGAGAGGAATCTCCGTGAAGCTCAGGCTGTAGCAATTTGCTTAAAAATGCACCAAGCTGGTTCCCCCACCACCACCACACATACCCACACACACAAACACACAGTCTCTCGCACACAAAGCATCTTCAACTACAGTGTTTTGAGGCAGCGTGATTGTTCAAGGCACAGCTCACGTCACTGGCTGAAAAATATAAAAGGGTGGAAACCCCACCCCTCCATGCTCCCTTACTGCTCAGCAGATATCACCATCCTGCTACAACACACACACACACACACACACACGGGCTCAAGAGTGTCTGTTTCAAACAGCAGAACAGATGGAGAAAAGCCAAGTAAAAAGTAATTCATTTTGGACAACAGACAGGCTACACTTGTAATTCCAGCAATGCCATGTCAAAGTGCATTAACTGAGCTCAAATAAAATAGAGATGAATCAAAGAAAAGCCTCAAGGATTGAAAGAAACAAAATAAAATAAAAACCCCACCAGCTAAATGATTTTCTAAACAGCTTAGGAGAGGTGAGTTTGCATGTGTGTGGGGGGGGGGGGGGAATAATCCTGAGGATATTCCATGCTATCCTTTAATAGAAGGAGTGGCAAGTTTTCAAGTCCTTTTTGGCATACGTTTTTTCTAGAAATAAGCATGGAGGAGTTGTGTAGCACAGCGGCAAACTGAGCAGCTTACCAACTGGAAAGTCACCAGTTCAAATCTCATTTTGCTAAAATATATCCTAAGAGCCTGGTACTAGGACAGGTTTTCAAAAGGTTTTATCTCATTTGTAGGGATTACCAAGAAGTAACCGCCTTCCTCAACCAGATGCGTATTTCAGACATAATCTCCAAGTTGGCATGCTGCATGAGAATTACGAGAGTTGCCTTCCCACGTAGCTGGGGGACCCCATCCTGGCATCATTGTACTGAATACTAAAGTCCTACTGCTCTCATTGGGATTTACTCTCAGATCATCTTGCATAAAACAGTGGATTTGGAGATCATAGCAGATTCTTAATGTTCTAGCTTTGAGATGAGGTGAAAAGTTATTAACATAGATACATACATATGTATCCATCATGTGTGTGGAAGAGAACATGTCCCTCCATCCATCCTTCCCACTTAGGAAATGAAATTTACGCAACCTACAGAAAAAGAGCAAGTAGTAGTAAGCCAAATCAAAATTAAACTAAAGTAGAAATTAAGAGGGGGAAAAAGGGAGTCTAGCTAAATTAATTTACAGGGTACTTCTCTCTATACCTTTTCAAAGTTTGATTTGCAAGCATTAACAAATTGTGCAAAAAAATAATAATTAGACTGGTTCTCATTTCTTTAGATTCATTAGCTGAGACATCAGGTCGTTCTCACATATGCCACATACACAGGCACAAACAATATCCAACAGCATTTCATCTCAGTCCAGTCATCAAAAATTGCATTCTTGGCAGCCGACAACTCTTGTACTCAAAGTTAACTTCAGAGAATAAAGGGGGGAGGGGAAGCCCCATCAACTCTGTCTTCCAATCAGCAGTCAGTGACAAAGCTGTGAGGAGCAGGTGCATGCTGCTTCTACAACTCTTTTGCCAGTGACTGCTACGGCGGCAAACTCCTGCACGAGAGGAGAAGTGAATTTGATCGAGAGCTCTTCCATCAAAGGGATGGGCGATATTTATCTAAAGGTTCTCATGTCCGCCTCCCCTCAATCATTTCTAGTTCCTAGAGACCCAGAACATAGCAGATTGCATGTAACCATAGCAACCGAACTCAGACGAGAACCATCTCTACTACGCTCTGCCTGCGCACAGAAGGAGAGTCAGCTGGCAGCACTGGTTGAAATAGGTAAAGGAAGAAAGTTAGTCTGCAGGAATACAGTCCCCACAACCAGGAAGGACAGCTGCTCAGAGTTACCCCTCACTGTCACAGTGGGTTCCTGTTAAGACTAATTGACAAATCAATGGATTTGTTTCTATCTGTGGGGAGGCTTTTGGTGTGTTTTCTTCTTTCTCCCTCTTCCTCTGCAAGAGCCGAGGTGGTGCAGTGGTTAGGGTGTAGTACTGTGGGCCACTTCAGCTGACTGTTATCTGCAGTTCAGCGGTTCAAATCTCACCGGCTCAAGGTTGACTCAGCCTTCCATCCTTCCGAGGTGGGTGAAATGAGGACCCAGACTGTGGGGGCAATATGCTGACTCTGTAAACCGCTTAGAGAGGGCTGAAAGCTCTATGAAGCGGTATATAAGTCTAACTGCTATTGCTATTGCTATCCTCTTTTGGTTAGTGTGCACTAACAGATTCATTAAAATTATTTTGATTTGAGTTCTTCCAGATTCAGCCCACCACGCCTGGCTTTCTAGAAGTTAAAATGTAGGAGGGGAAGAGATGGGAATAATATTTTCATCCTAGTGCTATGTAATAGTCATCTATTACCCAAAAGCATCTTTCCAGGCAAGTAGATTTTGCTACATACATTTGCCTGTGTATATGTGTCATATGGTAACACACAGATGAGAACAAGAACCTCTGGAATATAAAAACAGGCACCTTTATATAGCTTAGACGTTCCGATACCTGGTTATATTTGAAATAATCTCTAATACTGTAGATATATAAGACTATTAAGGATAAATGAATAGAACAAATGGGAGGCTACACAAATAGCAATAGCACTTATATACAGTGCTTTACAGCCCTCTGTAAATCAGTTTACAGAGTCAACATATTGCCTTTAGCAAACTGGATCCTCATTTCACCAATCTCAGAAGGATGGAAGGTTGAGTCAACCTTGAGCCGGTGAGAATCGAACTGCTGGCAATTGGCAGAATTAGCCTGCAGTATTGCATTCGAATCTCTGTTCCACCACAGCCCTTATGAGATAAATGAGATGCAATGGTCAAGAAGCTCTATTAGCAGTATAAAGTCTTCCCTTAGGCATGAGAGCTTGGGCCAGTCATTCTTTCTTGCTCCAAAACAGTATCAAGCTCTAGAAGAAGTCAGCTGGAGAAGAAACCCATTGTTTCATTGTGCTCTAATTACCCTTCTGCATTAACTAGGCAAGGATAGTAGCAGGTCAAAAATAAAAATAAAAATTTATCAGTGTTGAATTCACACATCCTCTGAACAAGTTACAGTAGTCACATTGATATTCCAAAGATTAATTATGACATAAACCAAAATTATAGGATTCATATAATACACCAACCCCAAACCAAGTAAACCAAAGAATGGTCGAGTACAAAAATAAGAGATATTTGTTGAATTTTGAAATCTCATTCAAAAAATTTCATCAGCATTCATTTCAGCAAGGATGGACTCTTCAGTGCAATGCTAAACACTGAAGTTAACTTTCTTCAAATCTCTTGGTTGGGATTATAGCAACTATTAGCTATGCTGTCTAAGAATTCTAGAAATTGCAATCCTAATACATATGTTGGGCAACTTACTTTGAAAGGATGTTTTAAGATATGATTAAATTGCTTAAAATGTAGATATAGAAATAGGATTAGATAGTTGATTTTCAATAAATTGATGTTTCTAAGATGAAAGGGAAAGAATGTTATGCTTTAGAAAGGGGAAGAAAGAGAACTTATGGAGCTCAGAGATTTAAATGCACAAAAAGAAATACACTTTTCATTTAGGTTAAAGATAAATCTTTTGGAAAACAAGCTGTTTCTTTCAGACCTAACCTGAAAGGTCAACCAAAGCTTCTTTGCAGACTCATCAACTAAATCAGTTAAACTACTGTGTTTGCCAATTTTCAGAAGATTCATTGCAACTTTGGCTGACCAGACAAAACAAGAAATAAATAAGGAGGAGTCCTTGGTGCTCTCTGAGCTTCATTGTATTCTTGCAGATGTGTTTTTTAAAGTGTTTTGAGAATTGGCTTGGTCTAGGATGGTCATGGTTTCCCAGTTGAAACTGCGATTAAGCCTGTTCATATGTTGTGAAATTAAAGAGTCAATATCAAATAATGACAATGCCTCAATCCAGCTCCTGATTAAAGAAGTGGTGGCCAAGGTGTAGACAGCAAGGAAGATTTGACAGAAACATGCAGGCAAATATTACCTAGGCAAAAGGGGCTGAAGCATTTTTTTAAGTCCAAAACCATGAGGTAACTACTGGAAGGGTCTGAGGCAGACACCAGCCTATGTCATTGGGCTATAAGAAGAAATAAGTAGTACACCACTATCAAACTTTCAAGATTCTGTTATAATCAATTTCAACAGACGTCATTTTAGCATTCTGTGGAGTTGATTTCTTAATCTGATTTATCTAGTGAAGCTGACAAGGAGGCACTTTTTCTTATGCGCTTGCATATGGCAGCTCTGTGTGTGTATAATATTTTAAAACCTCCAAGTGGAAGGCCTAGTAAGCACAGAGCAAAGAGGTAGCTTTTCTTCTTCTACAGAAATGAATATTCAGAATTTCTTTATCACTCCCAATTTGTTGTGTCAAACTCAAGCAGCATCGGTCTTTCAACTGCACTGTTTCTCAACCTTGGCAACTTCTACATTTGTGAACTTAGCTCCCAGGATCCCTCAGCCAGCAAGACTAGATGAGGAATTTTAAGAGCTATTGCTTAGATTCCTTGTATTCCATCCTTCACCTCTTCCACTTTGCTATCCAATTTAGCTCTTCCAAGTGTAATCCTATCTTCCAAGATTATTATTTTTTTCAAATTAAGAAAAAATTGAAACTTCAAATCTACTTTTGTACCTTTGGGCTCACTTATGCTTTGGGTTCATTATTCCTATTTCATACAAATAAATATGGATTTTGAGGAGGAAATTACTATAACCTGTATAACCAGACATAAAAAGGTAGAATTAAAACCTAATAATAAATTCCGTGCTGAATTGATATTTCCAGAATAAAATGAGACTACAGCCCAATGCAAGCCCAATGCACAAGCTAAGCATTTCCATGAAGTCCTTGGGATTATAATTTTTTTTTGCTAGGGGTTCTATACCTACTTCTATAAAATGTATTCTATATTTCGGTGGCTATAAGTTTCCATCACTGGAAAGTTTTCTAGTCAAAAGAAAACTTCCAGGTATATATTTGCTTCCTATTCTAATTGCAAAAACCAGAAACCAATTGCCCCCCTAAGAACCTCACTGTGACAGGTATTAACAAAAAGTGATATATTGCAACCAGCATATCTATCTATAGTTATATGGAAAGGGCAGATGTAATCTTTTTCCTACTGTTTACCAGGACACAAGGGATAGTTCTTTCCCTTTTCAACAGTGGAAACAAACTATTCTGAGATTTGAAGCTAATTATCAATGGTGCTATTCCACCGGGTTTAGTGGTAGAGTTTCTTAAAATATCAATGGCTAAATCCACATCATCAAATCTTGGACATTCTAACAGCATGATCCAGTGCATGAACACAGAAGTTAGAAATCTCAATCTATTTAAAAACAGCATTTGGGTATTGGAGACTAGAAACAAACAAAAGAAATGGACATCAAATGTTCATGTTTGAAGATCAAACTAAATGTGCTTTCTAAAAATGCATTGAGAGCCACCTCTGAATAACTCGCAGAGCTAAAAGAACCAACACAAGGTAAACTTTTCATAAGATGCAATAAATGTTCTCCTGGAATCATATCCTACTTGGATACACTCACAGCTTGTTAAGGCTCAACTTCCCCCTGGTAGCTCGATCAGCATTCTCCCACATAGGAGTTATTCTATCTTTATTGATGCATAAGCTGCTTGGAGAACTGTTTTAAATAAAAGGGGGAGATGGGTTAAGAAAGTCTGTACTGGTACAGAAAGTCTGTGCCTAAGGTTATTATATCAGCATCAAACTAAGTTAAAATTTGGCTAGTCGATATTTTTTCCTATTCAGAACCAGTTGTTTATAGTCACATTGGAGATGGGTATCTTGATTTGTTGCAGAAATTGGTATCTTATTGATCCATCATCATCTTTAGAGTAGGACAAGGAACCTGAGGCAGAGATTTTCCCACGAGAAGAGTGTCCTGTTACAAACACAGGGGCAAGAATGTTGTGCTCAGTCTTTGACAGCTTGTAACCAGGCTTTCTTTTAACTGATAGAGAAGGAATGCATTCTGGCTAAAAAGTCATTTTTTTCTGAAAAAGCAGGGGTCACAAAATCTTCTCTATATCTGTACTAATGGTCTCTATTTTAGTGGGCTTTTTGCATTCTTATTTTCCATTTATTAAAAGCTACCATTTCATATACCTAATAATGCCTATTTACCACTCCTTGAACCATTAAAAATGATTCACATCCTGACAATAGGTCCAATTTTCCACTCTGAATTGTCTATCAAGGGCAATGGTTAATTGACTCTAGACCAGCTAGATGTCATGAGATAAGGATTGCCGTAATAGTCTCTGATTGCCATAATTACTTGTTGCATCATCCACTCAAATCTTCAGTAATGCCTATGGTAATTTACAACACTGGTTTAACAGAAGGAATTAGGAGGAATAAGAGATAGTTCGTACTCTAGGCAGAAGTCAAAGGATCATTTGGAAGAGATTAAAGACAGTTGTAATTGCGTTCATGTTTATAATAATATTTGATAGTTATGGTAGACAGGCAACCATCATTACAAAAACCTTTTCAGATAGCTTCTCCCCCCCCCCCCCCATAGCTACTACCACCTTGGAGGCACAGAGGTTAGTATGCAGTATTGCAGGCTAACTCTGCCCACAGCCTGGCATTCGATCCTGACGGCCTCAAGGGTGACCCATTCTTCCATCCTTCCGAGCTCGGTAAAATGAGGAACCAGATTGTTGATGGTGACATTTGTAAACCCCTCAAAGAGTGCTGTAAAGCACTGTGGAGTGGTATATACATCTAAGTGATATTGATATCATGGAAAAATCATAAAAGTTTCTTGAGGCCTTTACAAATCAGATTTATTACAGTCTCATTTTAAAAGGCAAAGCCACTTTTGAATTAAGCTCATCTTCTAGTCACCCATGAAGTCTTCTTGGCAGTGACATACAATGGTTTGCTACTGCCTGATTCCTGGCTGGTTTTGCCTTTCTAGACTAACCTACAAGCCCTAGGATGAGCTTTAAAGACCAAAATAAGCCAAGTGCTGCCACCTGCTGAGGCACTTTTATTTACCATTGTTTACAGTGTTTGTTATATCATTTTGGGAGGACAGCTATTCTAAAAGGCAGGATATAAATAATTAAACAGATTTGCTTTTAATTAATTATGAATTAGTTTATAATTAAGCAAACATCTTTCAATTCTACTGTTGAAGCATATGCAGTCAAAGAAGTTTCCAAGGCAAACCAGAGTGTTTCAGCTAAATTACACCACAAAAAGTTCTGATTAGCACTTGGTTGATATACAAAAAATAATTCACTATTTTCTTTGCCTTTGGGGTTTGAAATAATTCTAGTTCGTGCATGCAGATTTATTTGGTCATTATATTTTTCAAATTTCAACTTAAGGGCTGATTGAGTTCCTTTCTTAGAAAATAGAAGTCCAGAATAGGAGTCCGTTCTAAAATTTAAAAAGTGGGGGTGGAAATCTTGTTAAATCATCTGAAGGGCCAATCAAGACCAGTATTCGTGTACATTGCATCATTCTGAGAAGGACATCAACAGAAACCAACAACCATGCCTTTAAACACAAAATGTCTATTTAGCTAGCTAAATCTCTTTTCCAGGACAATACCGCCTCCTCTTTTAAAAATATCCACATTAGTGCTTCCAAAACATCCTATGTGAATGAATTCCAAAACTAATGTATTATGTGGAACTTATTTTTGTCTCCCCAGAAACCACTGCTAATGCATGTATCGGAATCAAAACTTACAACAGATTTTCACATTGTGGTTAAGACAAAATCTGGCTTATCGAAAGTATTACCGTAGGTTATGGATTGCTTTAAGTCTGTTAAATAAAGCCATTTACAGATTCCTTCCCAGCTGGAAGCAACTGTTATACTGAATTCACCTAAGAGCTTCCTTAAGCAAACCATGGATGGGTGATTTTCAGCCAAGCAAATCAGAAAAGTTGCTACTGGGTGCATTTGTAGATCAATACAATTTTGTTCTGGCTTTGTTATTATCACCTTCCCTAGCTTGCTAAATCACTCTCTTGCCTTCTCACCAACAGTTTAACTTCTACTTACATGAACATTATCCAATACTTTCCTGGGCTAATGCCAGAATCATGACAACTATGTTTTTAAGGCAAGATCACCAGAATTGCCCACAGAATCCCACATGTAACCACATAATGGATTAAAATCATGGCATTAAAATAAATACAAACCTGTGGATTTGTAAATACATGTAAATAATGTAAAATAAATAATTTAAAGTAAGTGCATCCTTACTTTATTAATAACCTTTTTATGGGAGCTATAATTTTCTTTAGCAGCTGCCTACTGACCTGCAAACTAACATAGGCTTTTACACACAGAGATACAAGATCTGGATTTAGTCTTTTAAGAACATTATTACACTTCTGCTTCAACCAAAGGCTATTGAATCCCATAGTGGCCAATTAGATTCCTATGGAAAATCCATTAGCAGGAAGCCTGAAACTTGATAGAAAAACCATTCTTTTACTGATTTTTTTGTCTTTTTTTCTGTAGTTGATATTCAGCAGCATTCTACTTAGCTATTAGAATATAACCATTAGTAGCCACTAATCTAGTTCTCTCCTCCCATGAATTTGTCTAACTTCAAAACTAACCTAGTTGGTAATCATCATTACATGTGGTGGCAGCAAATTTCATAGTTGTAATAAACGATGTACAAATAATACATTTTAATGTGTCCTGATTTTTATTGAGAAGTGCTTCTCAAAAGAGAAAATTCTTCTAAAAGTACAAATTCTAATCTATGGGGCTGCTTTGCAATCAGCCACACCAAGCCAAAGGCTTAGTTTTTAAGAGAATAGAAAATTCTTGTTTTGAAAGCTAAATTACAAAATGTATAAGCAATCTGAAACCTTTCAGGCATGATATGTCCCCCCCCCCCCAAAACGCCAACATTATGACAATGGATATCAACTAAAGAGGTCATATAAATGACATAAGGGTAAGAGTCAGGGGTGAAATTCAGCAGGTTCTGACAGGTTCTGGAGAACCAGCAGCAGAAATTTTGAGTAGTTTGGAGAACTGGCAAATACCACCTCTGGCTGGCCCCAGTGTGTCTAGATTGTGAACAGAAATTGATAGATTCAAAAAATTAATACTGTAAAGAACAATTCAGTTCAGTTTCATATGCTTCGTATATTTTTAAATCTATTCAAATATTTCAATGCTAAGTCAAAAGAACCCTTATTCCATATCCATTTAAATGCATGGGATACAACCCAACCATATACATTTCCCCCTGAAATATGAAAAAGGAAGGTAGCAGGGTTTCTCATATCACTAGGGTTTCCCATAACCCTAGGGAGAGGCACTTACTGAGATGAACAGATCCTTAGACATGCAGGGTTAAAGATACTGAATTGGCTCTGTGTAAGCCACACTCCAGGTCTTCTCTATGCTTTGAAACTCTCCCAAGCCATTTGTATAAATTAGGCTGAACTGGATATCTAAATTAGCATAGATGAATGGAATCCTATACTCAGAGTTGTCAACTTATGGCAGTGGTCTAAAGAGCTACCCCGCATAGTTGAAAGAAATCTTAGATGGCCTTTGTGATATAGAGTTGGAGAAATTCTACCTATAGTTTCAGAAGAGCTCTCCTTTCTATGAAAACAAAAGAAGCAGAATCCATTACAGTACACAATCAAGTGATACAACAAAAAGCACACTCCAATACACTTTACAGACCAAATAATAGAATACAGAAAAGGATCATCATTGGGTTTATGAATTCCCTAAGGAAATACATTTCCTTGCTTTAAATCTAGTAATTTATAGCTTATTGGCAAAAAAACGTATTTTATTTGAAATTAGAGAAACTATCTTGCTAATTTAAAATAGTCTATAATATTGGAAGAGTGCTAATCTGACTGATTTCCTTGATGGAAATGTTCTGTATCTACTATACAAATGAAAAGATACTGCCTCCAGTTCTCCTCAAATAAAATATTTCTCCTCAGAAGATGTTAAGTGTTCACTGGAAAACATGAGAATATTTGGTGAATCAGATTTAGGCCCATCTAGTCAGCAGTCTATGTCAGGGGTGCCAAACTCAATTTTATTGAGGACCGTATCAGGGTTGTATTTGATCTCGGGGGGGGCGAGATGGGCGTGGCCAGAGTGTGAGTGGCCAGCTTGACATCACTCCTGTCGGGGGTATCTGTAGTGGGTGGTGACAGCCTCCTGCAACCATCTGCCAGTGAAAATGGAGCTCGGGAGGACTACAGCCCTCCCGATCTCCATTTTCTCTGGCAGAGGTACAGCAAGCCAGACCTTTGCTATTTCCAGGGCGGCCCCACAAGCCAGCTCTAAGCTCCACGCAAGTCGCATGTGGCCCCCAGGCGTTGAGTTTGACACTTCTGGTCTATCTCATGAAACTCTCCAGATGTCTCTAAAAGTAGGAGATCCAAATATTGCTCCTTTTCCATTGTTGGTCTCATAGATGATTGACTAATACTCAGAGATGATTCACATCCTGGTCAGTGTCTCTTTGCACTTGTACCATTGGGCAGAAGAACATCAAAGTATAGCCAGCCGAACAAGTAGGTTTAAAAATAGTTTCTATCTTTGGGCTGTCAGACCTTTAAATACAACCACGATCACTCTACGCACACACGGAAATGTATGACTATTTTTTTCTTTTTCTTTCTTTTTTCATTTCTGCTATAATTTTACACCAGTGAGGCTAAAACTAATTTTGTTGTATTTATTTTGTACAATGACAATAAAGACTATACCATACTATAGACTTGGGGTGTAAAGATGGATCATACCCATGCCTGAAAGTAGCAGTAAGTTATTGAGGCTAGTAGCCACTAGTAGCAATAGCACTTAGACTTATATACTGCTTCACAGTGCTTTACAACCCTCGGTAAGCGGTTTACAGAGTCAGCACATTGCCCCCAACAATCTGGGTCCTCATTTTACCAATCTCAGAAGGATGGAAGGCTGAGTCAGCCTTCAGCCTGGGAGATTCGAACTGCCAAATTGCAGGCAGCTGGCAGTCAGCAGAAACTTGTCTTCTAGGAATTTGTCTACCTCCCTTTCAAGCCAACTAAACTAGCAGAACACATCTTGCTATAAGTGACTCTACATGTTGGTTACATACAGGTAGACCTTGACTTATGACTGGTCACTTAGTGAATGACGGACTCTCCTCCCAAAAGCTACTTATGATCTGGTTTCGAAGTTTTGATCCCCCCCCCCCCCAGTTATCATGTAGGCATTCTTTTGGGCACTCAGCAATTGGCCTTTAGAGTTGTTGCATACTGTGTAGATGAATTTCTCTGAATTATCTACAATGACTCCAAGATCTCTTTCTTGCTAGATACTGACAGCTCAATCCTCATTATTTCATAAATGAAGTACGGATTAGTAGCTCTAAAACTCATTACTTTACATTTCCTTACATTGAACTGCATCTGCCATTTAGTGGTGTAGGCAGATCCCTTTGGAATTGTTCACAGTCCATTTCTGTTTTAGCTGCCTTAAATAGCTTTGAACCATCTGCAAATTTTGCCATTTCACTGGATATGCCTAACTCTAAATAGTTTATAAAATGTTGAATAATATTGGATCCAGTAAAAATCCTTGCAGTACTCCTCTTCTTACATTCCTCCAATTACCCATTTATGCCTCCGTTTTTGCTCAACCAATTACCAATATAGCAGAAGAGTCCTCTGCAGTTCCATGGTTGCTAAGTAAGTACTCATTGGTTCCTTTAATGAGGAATTTTGTTAAAAAGTATTTTGAAAGTCCAAGTTTAAAATATCAACAAGGTCACTTCCACCTACATATTTGTGGAAACGATAAAAGAAGGCATTATTTTACAGATTCTCATCTACATTTCTACCATAGTTACTTCACCTACATTACTGCCAACTCCAGAGGCCATTCTACTTAAGGGAGCAAAAGGAAGCAAATTTAAAGAAAAGGGAAGCACAGTAAAAAGAAGAAAAAAGGGGTGTGTGAAGAAATGAAGGAATAAAACTGGCTTTATAGTGTCCCCCAATTCCAAGGAAGTTTCAGTTTCTGCAGAATTTCTGCAATACAGATAAATTTATCACAGTTTTCTTGTGAAGAATCAGGATGAAACATATGAAGAACAGTTGCAGAAATTGGGTATGTCTAATGTAATGAAAAAAAGGACTAGGGTGATACAATAATGTTCCTATTATCTATGGGGTTGTTACAAAGAAGAGGGGGTCAACCTATTTTATAAAGCCCCCAAAGGCAGAACAAGAAGCAATGGATGGAAACTAATCAAAGAGAGAAGCAACCTAGAACTAAGGAGAAATTTCCTGACATGAGAAAAATTAATCAATGGAAAAACTTGCCTCCAGAAGTTGTGGGTGTTCCAACTAGAGGTGAGTTGCTGCCAGTTCTGCCCGGATTGGCTGAACCAGTAGTAGCAGCGGCAGGAGGCTCCACCCACCCGCCCACAAGAAGTGTTGTGCGCGCACAGGAGTGTGCCCAAACCAGTAGTGAAAAAATCAGCAACCCACCTCTGGTTCCAATGCTGGAGGTTTTTAAGAAGAGATTGGACAACCATTTGTCTGGAATGGTATAAAGTTTCCTGCTTGAGCAGCAGGTTAGACTAGAAAACCTCCAAGGTCCCTTCCAACTCTGTTATTTTTCAATCTGATATACTTTCGGGACATTGGAACTGCAAATCTCAGCATTCTTATTGGTAAGGGATTCAGGGAATTACAATCCTGCATTTGAAGGATACTAGACTGGAAAAGACTTCATTACCCTTATTTCACCTTCAGTAAAATCAGAAACTAAACAGCTTGACTATTAATACAAGTCATAAAACAAACATACTGCACTGCACAAGGGAGAAGATCTTTCTATCCTGCAGACCAACCACAGGGAAGGAACAATTCCTGAATCAAGAGGCAATAAACCTAATCACGTTACCACTGAAATTTTGCTCTATTCTTTCTGATTTAATGATTGCTTGATTGTTATCAATATGAGATTAATTGTGCTATACCTATTGGGTAACACTTACACTAGTCAACAAAAAGCAACTTCCAGTTTTATCAGTTGTTCTTGGTTACCTTCTCCTAAAGGAATGTTAGTTGGACAGGCGAGGAGAGGAAGAAATTTGTTTTCTTCCCAAATAGAAGTGAAAACTATATGTCACACAGGGACTAGAATGTTTGAGACATTATATTCAAGAATTCCCAGTTCCAAAATAAGATTTGCAATCTTCTGGAATGCAAAATGTATCCCAATATTTAAAACACATAGAAAAAAAAACTTTTAAAAAAGCACACATAGATTTTACAGGGAGGAGGGGATCAAAATTATAATTGCTCAAAATGTTATTTAAAACATTATTTATGTAAAAGTTATTTGGGCTGGTTGTGCTTTCCAGAGATCCACATCGGGCCCTATTTCTGCAGAAATGTGATTGTGTGCCTGATGTCAAACTCAAGGCCTCCACTTTGTGTTCTTCATAGTATGAGCAGAAAACAATAACCTAATCAAGGAAGCACCAATGACAAAACCACCCACCCACCAACACTGGCAGGGAAAGTTCCTGTATATAAACAGAGAGCAGAGCCCACACTCACTAGCACTGAGTGGGAAATGAATCATCCGCAAGAAAACAACCAAGCTCAGAGAGTACCAAGGACTTCGTGCTGTGACTTAGCGAGCTGTCAGAAAGAGTCATCATAGACACCCATGTTCATGGCCAGCTCTTCTGGGCTGCAAATCTGGAAGATAATAGCTTTGTCAGGTCATTTGAGTACTGGAGGGAAAAGGAATTTTTAAAAAATCTCACAAGTGCTGTCACGTAGGAATTGCAATTTCCATGACTTAAGGGATATTTATTTATCCATTCTGGCTCATCAGTCTTGAGGTAGCCATCTTATTCTATGTTATGTAAGAACCAGATGTGGGCAGTATTTTACTTTATGCTGTGCTTGAGTAAGGTTGATATACTTAAATCAGAAGATCTTGGAGAAGACTAAGTAAGGCAGGCAAATTATGTAGTTTCTATTATGCACTTTCCTAGTTGGTAATTTGGCAATTAGCATGTCTTCAGTGGTGGGTTCCGGATCCCGTTCCAACCATACGGTTGGAACGGGCCCAGTGGCGTCCATATGGACATGCGCAGCACACGGATGCATCATACTGCCTCCACAAGCCTCCCTGACGCTCCAGCTGCTCAGCGGAGCATCGCACAGGCGCTGTACACACCATGTGCAGGTGCAGGCGCGGAAGTGCAGAAGCCTTAAAAGACAGCTAAGGAGCTTGGGCAGGTGGGTGGGCCTCCAGAGCACCGTACTGGAACGGTGTCCAGTGCTCAGGGAAGGCTCTGGTACGCCTGTACTGGGGCATACAGCCTGAAACCCACCACTGCATCTCTTACAAATTTTAAGTGGATTCCATTAAGTAGGATTTTATTTAATATCTGAGCATGAGGAAACAGAAAATGGCTTGCATGCTTCATCACTAGCTGAAACACTGTGAACAACAGAAGAATCAGATAAGTTTAGTGTAGCTCCAACTTTTTCCTTTCAGGAAATAATAAGTTTTAAACAAGTGCAAATTCCTCCCAGGTTTTCTGTTTTCTGTTTAAGTGAAAAATGTCTACAAATCTGCTTTCCACATATAGCACAGTAATGGCTATAATAGGAAAGATAGGACAGGAAAACACTTCAGGACCATCATGGAATGGACTTTGATATAACTCTAATCTAAAGGTATTCGACATGGTTACGATGATAGGAATGGGCAATTCTTATAGCTGTGGCATTCTTCATTCTATGAAACCTGGAGACTAAAACATATGAAGAAAGGTTGCAGGATTTGGATTTGGCTAGTTTAAAGAAAAGAAGGACTGGGGTGACATGATAGCCGTATTCCAATATTTAAGGGGCTGCCACAAAATAGGAGGGGGTTGACTTATTTTCCAAAGCACCAGAAGGCAGGACAAGAAACAATGAATGGAAACTAATCAAGGAGAGAAGCAACCTGGAATTAAGGAGAAACTTCCTAACAATTAGAACAATTAACCAGTGGAACAGCTTGCCTCCAGAAGTGGTGGGTGCTTTATCACTGGAGGTTTCAAAAAGAGACTGGACAGCCACTTGTCTGAAATGGTATGGGGTCTTCCGCTTGAGCAGAGGATTGGACTAGAAGACTTCCAAAGTCCCCTCCAGCTCTATTCTGATTGAAGTCATTAAGAATATCAACACAGTCAGATTTAAAAGAGGAACAGACAATTCAAGGAACACTGGCTAGGGAAGTGCAAAACTTCCCTAGCATTCCAGAATGTTCTGTACCCCATCCCCAAAGTAAAACCTCCTAATGACCACTCCATTCAATAAGAGCAGTGAATTTTCACTAAGGGTTCCAGAAACCACCAAAACATTCCACGGTCTGGGAGGAGATTCAGCAAGGCTCAGAGGAGGAATGGAACATTTTATTTATTAATTTAAGTTATATGCCATCCATCTCACTATTGAGAAACTCTGAAAATTCCATTTTCAAAAGTGTGAATTTTGTATATCTGATGCGAATCAGAACGGATTTTGTATCATTTCCAGATATCTTACATAATTTCTTCTCCAAACAGCATTTGTGGGATGATTTTCCCATAGAACATTTTAATGAATATTAATCTGATGCCTTCCGTATGATATGTATCTCATGACTGCCCCAATTACCTTAATTGCTGTTATTTCAATATACCGTACTCTGCATGAGCTATCCAAGATAATATATCATTAAACAGTATTCCTAAATAGTTAAACTACTGTTCTGTAGTGGCTTCTTCAACATAACGATTAAACCTTTGGACCCATAAGCTAAATTGGGCTTTTCTTCAATTAAAGCTCTTTTGATAAGATTCCATTTAACTTTTGCAAATATACCTTTCTAAAAGAATCCAAACGTTGGATTACAATGCTTGGATCTATTAATACAGCCAAATGTTGACTGTTAGGGACTACATATATATTCTCCCTGATGATTTATTATGACATATTTGCAGTCCTTTCTCACAAGGTCATCCTTGAACACAATGGGTGTTGATAATTATCAACCAATCTCCAATCTATCAGATGTTCAAAGTAATCCAGATCAGGAAACCAAAACCAAAAATACCAATGCTACCTTTACAACAGAAACTTGTAACTCTGGATCTTGTAACTCTTAACTTGCTTCAGAAATTAATTGAGTACATCAAAGACCTTTGCAATTAATGTTTTTCCTATATCAGAATCTCTGCTGACTTTATATTCCAAAAGCCTAGAGACCCCTTTTGAGATGCACTCTCTCCACCCCATATCTCCTTTGGACTCAGATTTGTCTTATCAGACTGTTGTCTATCTTGCAGCTCTTCCCCTTATCTCTCTTTTGGGGGGAAACGTTTTTAAGAAGATGGTCAGTCTGCGGCTGATGAGAACTGTAGGAGAAATGGACTATCTAGATTAGATTCTCTCTTTCAGTCTGGTTTCAGGCCAGGATTTAACACTGAGATACTTGTACTGAAACTGCTAGGTAAGGTCATCTGCTGGTTTAGGGTTTGGTATCATCACTATCAGTGGAGGGATTCAATTTTATTTGCTACCGGTTCTGTGGGTGTGGCTTGGTGGTGTGGCTTGGTGGGTGTGGCAGGGGAAGGATACTGTAAAATCTCCATTCCTTCCCCACTCCAGGAGAAGGATACTGCAAAATCCCCACTCCCTCCCAATCAGCTGGGAGGCAGAGAATAGCTAGGGGAAAGGCCAGTGAGAGGTGGTATTTACCAGTTCTCCGAACTACTCAAATTTCCGCTACCGGTTCTCCAGAACTGATCAGAACCTGCTAAATACCACCTCTGATCACTATCCAATTCTGTTTGGAATGCATTTTCATAGATCTAGTGGGGAGAGGCTTCAAACAGTCACTCATACCCTAGCCACCTCACAGCTTGATTACGGTAACATGTGCTACATGGGACTGCCCTTGAAGTAGTCCACCCAGACGCTTCAACCAGTTCAGGTTGTGACTATTCCCATAAACATCTCTGTTCTGCAAACTGCACTGGTTGCCAGTTTGCTTCCGAGCATGATTTTTATCTCTCGATAAAGATAAGATTTGTTATATAGATTTGCTGGTTGTTTTCTACAAAAGTCCTACATGGCATAGGGCCTGGTTCCTTGAGGGCTTGCCTGTCTCCCATAACATCTGCATACTGATTTGATCCTGCAGGACTGGGGTGCCTTTTTTGTAGCAGCACTTGATGAAATGAGGCTCCCCCCCTCACAAGATTCAGATGACCCATCCACCCTGTTTTGTTGTTGTTTAGAAGAGCAGTGAAATCATTTGTCTTCACCCAGGCTTCAGTAAGGGAGAACAGGACCCCTTGCTTCACTGCGCTTGCCCTCTTTTATCTTTATATTTTATTAATTTGATTATGATTTTTTCATTTGATTGCGAGATATGCAGAATTTCTGAGAGGCGGGTGGCATGTAAGTTTAATGAAGTATTATGATTGGCCACGCAGCAATAGCCAGATCTTTAGACTGGATTTGGCATTTTTGGGTCCACCTATTGAATCCTTCTCAAGGACCTGGGACAAGCAGATGCTCTTTGATGGTGTTAAAGGCACATGTCCCAGAATGTCAACTGTTTCAAATAAAGTTGCTTTTCACAATTGATTGGTAATGTTTTTGTCAATGATGATGGTGCTCAAATGGCAGTCCAGATGTTTGTGGACCATTAACATCCACAATTTGATTGCTCCGATCTTCCAACAATCACCTTTCACTACTTTAACTGTCCAAGTTGAAGTTGGTTTCTTTTCTTTCACCTTTTCTATCACAACAGAGCTGTCCAGAGATGTATATCTTCAAATAATGTGTCCAAGTATAACAATTTGGGCTTTAGTCATTAGTGCTACAACTAAGAATTCTGGGTTGATTTGGAAGTAGAACGTAAAATGCTACTTGGTCATTATAGTCTTTTACAAAGCTCAGAAAGCATTTGCAGCTAATACTCACCATGACTACACTGGGCTTCCAGAGACAGTTTACAAAACATATCACATATCCAGAATACCACTTGACAGAACTTTAGTGAAAGCATAGTATTGAGTTCATCGCCATTATTATGGCAGTCCCATAAAGCAGTGGCCCCCAACCTTTTGAGCACCAGGGACAGGTTCCGTGGAGAGAAGTTTTTTCTGTGGACTGGAGTGGGCGAGGTTTCACATGCTGCCTGCATCCCACGGATGGGACTTCAATTGTTTGCGCATACTGGTTTTTGGCATGCTGCAGACCGGTACTGGTCCATGGACTGGGGGTTGGGGACCCCAACCATAAAGTATCTACATAGATAGCCACTGATTTTTAATCTGACTTCTATTTATTGAAGATGTATGCATGTATTTATTTTAAAATTACTTGGACTTAATTAAAATATTAAGTACTTAGATATCACTAATTTCAGCAAACTAACCCATGACACCCACCATAAGGAACAGTCAAATAGAGCATTTTTTGCCAATTCCTTAAAAAAAGACAAAAACCATAACAAGAATCAAAAAAGGGATAAAGGAACATCTTTTTAAATAATTAGTCACAATGACATTGAAAAACCAAGCTCCTTATCCAGAATTATACTTAATACCACAATGTAACTAAATTAATAACCTGCTCCAGAAATTAATTTGATACATCAAAGACCTTTCTAATTAATGTTTTTCCTAGATCAGAAACTCCAAGATCCTCTGCTATTCTTCAGTGCAGTCATAAGTGACCTTTTTAACAGAGAATGGCATAAACTGCTCTGGTGGGGGATGTTCATGCATAAGCACTCCGGGATTCTCAGACACACACATCTTTCTCCATCTAGACAAACCTGAACAGTACAATGTTACAGTGGAAGGAAACAGCAATGCGTGTATGTCATTCCTTAACAAACCCCACTCCAAGAGTTCTGTGTTTTCCATTATGGAAAATTGTAGCTTTTGAGCAGTATAGTTGGATTGTGAAATCCTTTTTCCCTCCCAGGACTGATTCCTATTACTGTTAGTAACACCCAGCTTTGTGTTCCCTATCAGCCAGTTGATCCAGATCAGCAAACTTACAAGAGGTGGTCGTTATCTCCATGTTCTAGATAAAGATAAAGGTTCCCCTCGCACATATGTGCTAGTCTAGGGGGCAGTGCTCATCTCCGTTTGAAAGCTGATGAGCCAGCACTGTCCGAAGAAGTCTCCGTGGTCATGTGGCGGGCACGACTAAACACCGAAGGCACACGGAACGTTGTTAACTTCCTACCATAGCCAAAGGTGGTTCCTAATTTTTCTATTTGCATTTTTTACATGCTTTCGAATTGCTAGATTGGCAGAAGCTGGCACAAGTAACGGGAGCTCACTCGGTTACGCAGCACTAGGGATTTGAACTGCCGAACTGCTGAACTTCTGATCGACAAGCTCAGCATCTTAGCCACTGAGCCACCATGTCCCTTTGAGCCACAGCATTCCATGGCCTATAATCCCATAAACCCCCTTTCTTGGGTTTGGGCATTTATAGATACAAGACCAGATTTCCAATAATTTTCTGGCCCACATAGGACTATATAAGCCCCATTGAAAATGCTGCTTTCTAAAACAGGTGCCTGACCAGCAGCCTTCCCATTGAGGACTGCAGTACAGCAGGTTCATGACTGCATCTTGCTCACTTCTTCCATTAGGCATCTGAAATAAATGGACCGTATCAAGCACACTGTTACTAATATCACTTTAATCAATGGTTTGTTTTTCAATGTCTGGGAGAAGGAGAGGACCATGACAGGTACAAAACAAGAAGCCAAAGAAATCTTTAATTAAAATACTAGGGAATGACAGCAAAATGAGATAAATGCCTGTCTGTAGTATCCAAAAGGAAATTGCTGGTAAGGAAAAACAGCAAGAGCAAGCTCTTGTATTAGTTAAGAAAATGAAGAATTGGCTAACAATAATTTGCTTCAAAATAGGATCTGCATTTCACTGGAAACCAAGAATTTAAAGATTTGGATAGTATAGCTCACTGCTGGTATCACCTCCATCACCTATCTGTTTGCATTACATATTTATCTCTCATATACTAAAATATATTTTAGCATCTCTGAGATTCTTTCCATGCCAAAGGTATTTTGAGAAGCAAAACAAACAACGGAAACCCTCAATGTTTTTTTGTTTTTTTTTAAATTGCTTTAAACTTGTTGCAATGGCTGGTCTTGAAAATTTAGACTGGGCGGGGGAAGAATGTGTGTCCCAATGTCACAGCACATTCTAATAAGTAGTGACAATCTCAGTCATTCTGCTAGCAAATAATAGGTGTTAACAGTGAAGAAGATATACTGTATGTCCCCAGTTAAGGACATTTGGATTCAGAGAGAATCACTAAAAAATTCACAGGCATTTGTTACAAATCACAATGACTAACATAATAATAGTAACAAAACATGCACTGCAATGTCACAAACCAAATCCCAGTATTTTGTACTTGCGTCCAAAGTATATAAATCACACACTTTGTATCATGACATCTTCAATGGACATCCATGTGGATTTATGGAAACACGTCTCGGTGTTTCTCCAAATGTAATAATAAACTGGGCAAACTTTTTCTCTGAGTCATGAGTTGATTTTTAAAATAACATTAAAGACAAGAGTGAATCTGTCTGATCCCAATGCTTTGTATTGTATTTTTCATATGTTTGAAGCTCATAATTTCAGTCAGATGTAATGTTGGCAGACTCTGAGACTTCAGGGACTTGAAATATCTATGAATTTTCAAAGCTGTTTCTATTTCATGTTCAGCTGTTTTCCAGTATGATTCCTGCTCAGATGATAAAAGTTTTGTAAATGTTTTGAACATTTCAAATGATTCAATTCCTCTGGTATGATGACCCCTGTGTGAAGTTAATGCTAGGTGAATAAGTATAATTTTTAGAATTTTTTCAAAAGCTGTAAGGAAACTGGTACTTAGAAAAAACAGAAGAAAGAAACTGGGAAAAACATTATATATATATTACAAAACTAAAAGCAAGATCTTTTATTTTAAAAAAGACTTCAAACTAGAACTAATGTACAAAACTCTCATGTTAATATAGTATAAGCATATGGAAACTTTGTTTAAATTATTTTTTTAAATTGAACATTTGTGTTAACAGGCTAAATTATTTGACTTAACTGAAGTGAGCAGTAGGAAAACGGGAATCTAAATGCTAATTTGGGGAGAAAATATTGAGAATCTTATTTTAGATAAAAACAGAGGCAGTATAGTCTAAATTCTCATTCAGTCCTTTGTTGCTCCCTATAAAAACATAGCGATGCCTACCAATATCTTCCTAGTCAATGTCTTTCAAGCATTACGCTATACAAAAAAGTAGTATTTAAATTACTGAAGGAAGCTTCTGCTTTGGTTATTTTAAATGAAGATTACTATGCATTTTCTCCTCCACTTCAGTTCATCTGGTTGCTTCTTGAAATTCATTCATCCTATTTGCAAGGGAAGCTACTCAAAGAAAAAGTAACTTTTAAAGACATTAAGAGGTGCTTGGAGACAAAAGGCCTTTTCATAAATAAAAATTATGCTAAAGCCTAACTCTTTGGAGCATGCTAGGAGTTAATTTTTTATTAAAATTTAAAAACCTATTAAAAAGCAGGTCATGAGGGAGTTTGGTAGGTTCCAAGATAACTGTGTGAGAAGATTATGAGTTATCATTGACCAAGTCTACAGCATCATTACAAAGTCCAACCCAAGGATCAATATTGCTAAAAAGGTAAAGGTTTCCCTTGCACATATCTGCTAGTCGTTCCCAACTCTAGGGGACAGTGCTCATCTCCGTTTCAAAGCCGAAGAGCCAGTGCTGTCAGTAGACATCTCCATGTCATGTGGCCGGCATGACAAAACACCGAAAATGCACAGAATGCTGATACCTTCCCACCAAAGATAGTTCCTATTTTTCTACTGTGCTTCCCCAAAAATGCTACAGAGTCTTATTTTCTTTTTACCTACAAAATATGGCTTGGGCTTTATTATGGGGGGAAGGTTTATTGTTTTGGGCTTGCCGGGCGGCTGCTCTCTTATGAGCAGGCTCACAAAGAGCCGGACACAGCCTCATGGGCGAATGGCTGTGTTGCGCTGTCGCAGCACCGCAACACAACAGCAATGAAGTGACCACGCTCACGAGCAGCCACCCGGCAAACCCGCTTTGCATCCGGACACAGCGCCATTCACTGACCATGGGGTATTGCCAAGCCATGTGAGCGCCTGTTTGCCACCGCCTGGCTTCCGCAGCTTAGCATCTTCCAAATGCCAGTGAATGGTGCTCTGCATGGCTGGAGAGGGGGGCTGCGTGAGTGGTTGTTCCGCTCTCGCTCACCTGCCTCCCAGCCTCAGGATGCATGGCCCAGCTCTCATTACGGAGCCAGGGCACCGCTGCCACCGCTGCCATCCCGGCTTTTTCCGTGGCTTCCAACCCGAGTCTTTCAGCAGTAGCCACTCTGGGTGCACGCTCTATGGTTGTGGGCCAGCTGCCTCCAGTATCCCTTACCAACCTAGCAGTATCCCAAAGGCACCAAGCAACACAATCACCTTTGCCTCCCTCTAGGTTCCTGCGGCTTGGCACTTTCGGAATACTGCTAGGTTGGTGAGCGGTGCTCTGCCTGGCTGGAGGTGGGGGGTTGTCCAGGGGGCTTACACGCGGGGAGGGCTTACATTTTTGCCCACCAGAAAAATGTTGCAGGGCTGTATTATGAGGACATGTCATATTTTCGAGGAAACATGGTACTTGCATTTTTACATGCATTCTATTCTTCTTCTAGGTTGGCAGAAGCTGTTAGTAGAGTACAAACTGAGTTCATGATTAAGCTATATGTATTTCATAAGACGGGGTGAAACCAAAGCGTTGAATGAATGTAAGGCATGTATACTTGCCTGAATTTGCTCCAGTCCAGTTACAGCTTTGGAGGCAAGATAGATCTCTATCTATGTATTTTGGTATTAAACAAACAAACAAAAAATTCCATATTTTAAATGGAAAAGTAGGTTAGGGTTATACAGTACCATTTGCCTGAAATGGATATGTCTATATGTCAATAGGGTAGAACTATTTATTGATTTAGAATATTTATTTACTTAGGTTTGCCTAGGTCAGCAAACCCAAGCAAACCAGATAACAAATGGGATAAAAATAATCCAATTACAACATGACAAGCATAATAGAATAATTAGGAGTCTCGTGTAAATAGAGAATAATTGGAATAAATACAGAGCAGTGTTCTAGCAATAGCTAACTATAAATAGTTTTTAAAAAAAGAACCCTAATGAATAATGAAGTTTTAAACCAGTGGCATAAGGTGGCAGACAATGAAGTTGATTCCCTCAAGAGGACATGTTGCAAGCAATCATCGGTAAAGAACCCAGCCTTTGCAAATTATGCTCTACTGCGGAAAATCAGTCACTGGAATGCCATTTATCAAATATGAATTTACAGCCAAGTTTAACTAATGGACATTTTGCCATGTTTTGCTATTGGTCCTTCATGCTCCAGAGCAGGAGCAGCAAAGAGTTAATTGGCTTTAAGACCAAGAAAGGATCTGGCTGCTATAGCAAGTCCTAGCTGGCTGCTTTTTATTTCTGTTCTTGCAAGCTGTGCTGCTTCAGCCACCGCTTCTGAAAACAGTTGCCTCCCGCAATTGCCAACCCCATTAAACCATCTCTCAATACAGGGGGGGAAATGCAGACCCTCCAAAGTCAAGGGTAAAAGTTGTGAAGAACAGCTCATCTCAGCCTCCAATGCAGACGCTGAACGGAAATTCGTCTAAATAGGATATTATAGTCATTCCAACATCCTAAAAGGTTCTTACTTTGTATAATAGGATACAGACAGCAGTTCTACTCTGTTGCTCCCAGTTATCTGGAATTCCCCTGCAGATCATCTTTGTTGAATTAGAGATCTCCTCTATTCAGGTTTTTCGTGAGGTCTTTCTCCCACATTAGCCTCCCTTTCCCCCTCCAGCATCCTTTACTGTGAAGCTGTATTCCTCCCTATTAGAACATAGCTCTGTCTTGGCTTGTTGGCTTACAAAACGTGGCAAAATGGCATTAGCAGTGAGGGCACTGTTTCAATAATAAACAATGATTTCTGCCTAGATATGTCTGGGTACAAATAGCACCAAGGCATCCAAACACAGAAAGAAGCACATGCTAGTATGATATCATTCTGGCCCATCCAAGGATGCACTTAAGTGTAGATGGTCAAATTATGCTTTCGGTAATCCTAAAGAAAACCCATTTAGACAAATCAAATGTTCTAAGGATAATTAACGCCAACAAATACGATGGAAGCTGAAGTTTCTTCACATGAACATGGTCTGCAATCCAACGACAAGAACCCTGCTTTTAACCAGAGTTCATATTATTACCAATACCTACTTGTGACTATGACTGGGAGAAAGGAAATTATACCACAAGTAAAGGCAAGTGAGAGCATTATTCCCTTATATTCCCTATTATTTAACTAAGAAAAACGACGAGGTAGCTTTTAAGAAACGGTTGAAAATAATTCAGATTTTGTATCTGCACCAGTTCATACATATGCATTTAAATTACACATAATTAGTTTCACAGTTGCTCTGTCTCTCACAAGCAGACATATAGCTTAGGGTTTAGGTATAAACATTTTCATTTTTCTCACAAGACTGCCATCACATGCCTTCCATTTTAGACAGAGGGTGCTCCGTTCCTCTCAGTTTGTGCTTCAATATAAACTAAGCTCTTTCACTCTCACTAGTGCAATGGATTCTTGCTCTTTGGGAGGAAAAATGCCTAATGTGCTGTTTAGGTCTATAAAATGTACACAGGCCTTGAAACATGTGGTTTGCACGTTCCACAAAGAAGAATGTGAAATCTAGCCTTAGATAGCAAATATGCTATTGCTCATGGTAGTACTAACATTCACATGGCATATAGCGAGAGATGGGGGCAAGGGAGAGGGGAGTGGGAGAGAGGGAGGGAGGGGGAGAGAGGGAGGAAAGGGGAGGGGGAAGGAGAGGGAGGGAAGAGAGGCAGGGAGGAGGAGAAAGGGGAGGGGGTGGCAGGGGGAGAGAGAGGGAAAGGGAGGGGGAGGGAGGAGGCAGGAGGGGAGGGGGAGGCAGGGGAAGAGAGAGGGAAAGGGAGGAGGAGGGAGGGGAGAGAGGGAGGGGGAAGGGAGGGGGAGAGAGGGAGGGGAGGGAAGGAGAGAGAGGAAAAGGAAGGGGGAGGAAAGGGAAGGAGAAGGAGTAAGGGGAGGCAGGGGGAGAGAGAGGGGGAAAGGGAGAGGGGGGGAGGAGAGGGAGGGAGGGGGAGAGTAAAAGGGAGGGGGAGGGAGGAGGAGGGAGGGGGAGGGAGGGGGAGGGAAGGAAGGGGGGGGGAGAGAGAGAATTGCATATTTAAAATACAATTTTTCCAAGGAAACATTTTTATTTCTGGATGTTAAGTCCATCAACGATTTTATCTCAGAGAAAAATCAACATAAACAGATGGTTAAAAGTCCTACTGAGTTTTTTCAAAAATACAAATGTTAAAATAATTTACTTTTTTGGTATATATTAAAGCCAATTTTATTTTATTGCTTAATAAAAGGCAATATTTGCACCTTTTTAAAGATTTTAGGGCTGTTTCTGAAAATAAAAATGTCATATGAGTGTACGTAAAGTATTCAGAGCTACCTACACATATTATATGCAGTGTAGCTTTGTCACAAGCGTATGTGCTTTACACTTGCCAGGCATATGCCACTCGTAGCATATGGTTTGAGATAACTTCCTGAAGTACTAGATGTACTCATCCTGAATCCACTGAAAAATTTTACTGTTCTAATGAGAGCTAATTTTAAAAGCATAGAAATAAAACAGAGGCTGAATGCAAAAGTACAAAAAGGAGATTATTTCAGATTTTGGAAATGGGATAGTATGGGGCGTTTTTAAGAATAGGTTTGCCTGTGTGTGTGTGTGTGTGTGCGTGCGTGTGTGCGTGTATATGTGTATGTGTGGGTGTCTCCCCAAGTCTTGGAAACTACACAGATATATGCATGAAATTTCATTGGCAGCATTTTCAGATGTGTCTTACCATTGCCTTCTTCTTAGGTTGAGAGAGAGTGACTGGCCCAAGGTCACCCAGTTGGTTTTGTGCTTATGAGAAGACTAGAACTCAGTCTCCTGGTTTCTAGCCTGATGCCTTCAACCACTGCACCAAATTGGCTCTCATTTGCCCCTGAAGATTTTGTGTGTGTGTGTGTGTGTATGTGTGTGTGTTTTTGTGTTTGTGTTTGTGTTTGTGCGATGCTTTTTCATTACACACACAGAGAGACAGAAACACAGCTGGCGAGATAGCAAATCATGATTCAAAACACACTATTCAAATAAGATACAAGCAAGCCCACCAAAACAGTAACATGTACAAATATTGCAGAAGAAAACTGTAAACAGAACAGGAGGGAGAGGGAAGTGCATTTGTTATAGATACTTCATTTGTATCTTCATAATAGTCACAGCGATGTCAACACTGACTAAACCCTTGTCTCCTCACTCACAAATCATTTTCAGAAAAGACATATTGCACATGACGTCATCACATATCAGCCTTTCCCTTTGGGCCAATTTTTAGCTGGAAAAATTCCTCCTGGTTCCCAACAAACTTACTTTCCAAATTTAAAAAAAAGAATCATTTTTGCCAAGACTACAGCATGGGAAACCCCCACACACACATACACACACAAGTAACTTCCAAATATTCACTTCATGGCTCACTGAACATACAGCACCATCCCTCTCTCATTTCTGCCTAAGTCTGAAAAGACCAAGAATTCACCCTGACTGATAGAGACCTTGACAAGCCATTATAAACTTCCAAAGTTTAACCATGCTATCACATATGTGCCAGCTGTACATGTCTCACAGACACGTACAGCTGGCACATATCTTCCTCTTGGTATTGTAGTTGCAAAATGCTTCTCTCTTCCTGCTTTTAGAAAGACAATTGTTCAGACGATTGGAACGGCACTGGATTTTTTTTAACCATTATTTTTTGTTTGTTTCCCAGTTTCATTAATACAAGACTTTATCTTACAACACTGTCCAGTCCATGGAGCATAAATGGGAGAGAGGGAAATGCTATAGATGATTTAAGAAGAGTGTGTGTGTGTGTGTGTGTGTGTGTGTGTGTGTGTGTGTCTGTTTGTTTGTTTGTTTGTTTGTTTGTTTTCAAGTCAAAGTTACTTCTGGTGACTACCTGGACAGATCCATGAAGTGTCCTCAGTAAGAATATTTCATTTCATTTATTTGTTTGTCTGTCAAACATGTACAAGATACCAGAACAAGGATAAGTATGAATATAAACAGGAAGAAAGGAAATAAATACAGATAAATGGGGACAGTAAGACAAGGACAGTAGGCACACTGGTGTGCTTATGCACGCCCCCTTTACGGACCTCTTAAGAATGGGGTGAGGTCCACAGTGGACATATTGGAAGTTGTTTTGTCACTGCTTGCTTACTTTAGGACTGAGAGAGATAAGATTGGTCCCAGGTCACCTGGATGACTTTATGACTAAGCAGGACTGGAACTCACAATCTCCTAGTTTTTAGCTCAAGGCACCACTAGGTCAAACTGGCTCTAATACTAACATGTGTAAAACAGTAAAATAATAATAATAATCCAGGTAAAAGTAAAGATTTTCCTGTCCAGTCATGTATAACTCTAGGTCATGGTGGTCATCTCTGTTTCTTGGCTGAGGGAGCCAGCATTGTCTGAAGACATTTTCCATGTTCTTGTGGCCAGCAGGGCTAAATGCCAAAGGTGCACAGAATGCGGTTACCTTCCCATCAAAGTGGTACCTATCAATCTACTTGTGTTTGCATGCTTTCAAACCACTAGGTGAGCAGGAGGTGGAGCAAGGAATCGGAGTTCATCCCATTGGGTGACACTCGGCTCTGGAGCTTTCCAGCTGACAAGCTCAGTGTCTCGATCATGCTGCCTCATCCAGATAAAGACTTCTGCAAATCCATTCCAGATGACTACATGGAAATATCTACATACTTTTGTTTAGTATATGGTAGATCTTTGCCACTGACTTCTTTACTCTAGACCCGTGATGGCAAACCTATGGCAAGCATGCCAGAGGTGGCACGCAGAGCCCTCTCTCTTTTTTTTTTTATAAAGTAATCTTTATTAGTTATACATTTTTAAGAGTAAAACATACAAATACAAATACAATTTTAAACATACAACCCCCCCCCCCCCGCGGTGACAGTCATTCACAGCCCAACTTTTTTCTTTCCTTCCTCATTGTTAGGTCTCTAAGCCACATCTTCTCATTACAAAATTCAGGGATCTATTACAATACCCATGTTCACTTTTAACTTTCCCCATTTTAAGTCCCTGCTGTTCTCCTTGTCGCCCACATATACCATAAGTTCCAGCTAAGGTAATGTTCCGTTTCTCCTTTGTCCCTCAGCCAACCCGTCATTCTGTCCATTTCTGCACATTCATAGATCTTTTTAATTATAGCATCTTCCGACGGTATGGTAGTGGATTTCCAAAATTGTGCATAAGTTATTCAATTATATGTAGCCTCAAATGCCATATTGAACTGCTCATGTTTTCTGGTTTAATGCTTAGTAGAAGGTTCTCGGGTCTCCATTCCATGTTTGCCCCGGTAACCTCTTTTAGCCATTTTTTAATCCTTTTCCAGTATTTCGTGGCCTCAGTACAGGACCACCAAATATGGTAGAATGTGCCATCCTTTCTTCCACATTTCCAACACAATGGAGATAACCCAGGGAACATCTTGGCTAATCTCGTTGGGGGGAAGTGCCACCTATAAACCATCTTGTATATGTTTTCTTTGAATGCTGTAGATATTGTAAGTTTAATGGTCTTACTCCATAGATCCCACCATTTGCCCATTTCAATCTCATAGCCAAAGTTTCTCTCCCATGCTATTAGAAGGCTTTTATCCATCTCTTCATTAGCATCTTGGCAGGTCAAAAATTGATAAATCTTCGATAACATTTTCTTGTCTCCACCAAACAAAATCTTATCTAGCCCCTGAGGGTTTGGGTAGATCCCAAACCGTACCTTATCGCTTTTAAACCTGTTTCTAACCTGTAAATAAATATTCCCACCATTCCAGATTCCTGCCCTGCTGCTCTAATTCCATCTTTGTTTTCATGTTGCCATCTTCTGTCATGATGTCTTTATATGTTATGTTTCTTGTCCAATTAAATACACTGGGATGTGTTAAGGCCTCTAATGGTGCCAACCAGCACGGAACCCTAAGATAGTATTTTTTCCTCATCTTTTCCCAGACCCCCATCAAAATCTTCCGAATATGTCCCATGAAGTACCTATGGGGGGGTGTCTCTTTCTTGCCAGAGGGAGACATGCCATCCCTGAGGGAGGTCATGTCCCTCTATAGCCAATAGGCGCCTTCTACTCAACAACACCCAATCCTTCACCCATGTCATAATTGCTGCATTATAATATGCTTCCCAGTTGGGTACTCCGAAGCCTCCCAGTTCTCTACGTTTTTGCAATATTTGGGCTTTAATTCGTGCTTTCTTGCCTTGCCATATAAATCGAGCCACTATTGTCTCCAAAGATTTTTAAAAAAAATTGTCCAATTTAGTTGGTGCCGTTTGAAACAGAAACAAAAATTTTGGTAATACATATGTCTTGACTGTCGCAATCCTGCCCATCAAAGACAGTTGTTTACCACTCCAATTAGTCATATCTTTAGATACCTGCTGTAGCAATTTCATATAGTTATCTACCTTGATAGAGGAACATCTCTCCGTGAGCCAAATTCCCAAGTATTGTATTTTATGGGCCATGTTAATCCCTAACAGGCTTTGTACTTCCCTTTTCTGGTTCAGAGTCATATTCTTAATTAACAGTTTTGTCTTCTCTTTGTTTATACGTAGCCCTGCTATCCTACCGTACTCCTCTATTTTACGTAAAAGTTGTATCCCAGAAGCCATAGGATCCTCCAGGATAAAAACAAGGTCATCGGCGAAAGCCTGGACCTTAAATTCCTGAGCTTTAGCTCGTAACCCTTTAATTTGTGTGTCACTCCTCACTATTCTAAGAAGGGGTTCTAATGTGAGGATAAACAGTAGGGGGGATAACGGGCATCCTTGTCTTGTGCCTTTACCAATCTCAATATCACCCGCCTCTTCTCCATTTACCAATAATGTCGCGGTTTGTCGTACATAAATTGCCCGAATTGCATTTAAGAAGTTTTCTCCAAACTTCATATTTTCTAATTGTGACAACATAAAGTTCCAATTTACCCGATCAAAAGCCTTTTGTGCGTCAAGAAACATAAAGGCCACTTGTTTATCCGGCCGAGCTTCATAATATTCTAAGGCATCCAAAATAATTCTAACATTATCTTTCAAATGCCTTGACGGCAGGAAGCCGTTCTGATCAGGGTGTATAAATTTATTAAGGAAGAATTTAAGTCTATCTGCCAGTATAGCTGCAAAGATTTTATAATCCACATTCAAAAGTGAAATGGGCCTATAGTTTTTAATTTGGGTACGGTCAGCTCCAGCTTTAGGCAAAAGGGTTATATAGGCCTCAGCCCATGATTTCGGTGCAAGAGAATCCGTCAAGACAGCATTAAATATTACTATCATCTCTTGTCCTAAGATTTCCAAAAAAGATTTATAGATTTCAACTGGCAAACCATCCATGCCAGGAGTTTTGTTGTTTTCCATTTTTTTGACTGCCTTTTCTAATTCATATATTGTTATCTTTTGGTTCAGTACCCCTTTTGCTTCATTTGAGATCTTGGATAAATTTGCATTGTCTAAAAATTCCTTAATTTGGTCCTCAGAAATTTCTTCCCTACTATATAGTTGCTGAAAAAAACCTTGGATAATTTCCTGTTTCTCCCCCTTGGTTTCTACTAATTCCCCTTTACTATTCTGCAGTTGAGCTATATGTCTGCTCTCTCTTTCTTTTCGAAGTCTATAAGAGAGCCAATGACCCGGTTTGTTAGCATGCTCAAAAAAGTTTTGCTTAATCCCCCTAAGTTTCCGAGCAACATCCTCCTGGTCTAGAAGAGAGATCCCGTGCTTAATTCTAGCCATTTCTTCTTTTTTCCTATCATCTAGTGGGTTCTGTTGCAAGGCTTTTTCTACCACCTCCAGTTTAGCTACCCATTTTGCCCTCTCTTCTAATTTTTTCCTGTGTGTGCCTGTTGTATATTTAATAGCTAGGTCTCTCATATAAGCCTTGGCCGTATCCCAAAGTTTTTGTGGAGTTACTCCTTTCCTATTTTCTTCAAAAAAAAACCTCATTTCCCTTTTAAACATTTGCTGAAATTCTTGTTCTTTCACTATCTCTGTATTCATCATCCACCTTCTCTTCCTCTCCTGCCTTACTCCTTTCCACACCAATAAGAGTGGATTATGATCGGCCCAGGTATTAACCTCAATTGCTGCTTCCTTAATCAAGTCCCCAATTTCTGGTGTCAACCAGGCCATGTCGATCCTAGAACAGGATTGATGTCTATGTGAAAAGAAAGTAAATTGTTGTTTCTGTGGGTGGAGTTCATGCCATACATCCTTTAATTCATATTCCTCCCTCATGTCTTCAAAGGTTTTGGGGAGAACTCTCCTCCTTTCTCTTAATTTCCCCCCCTTTTGGATGTTTCCTGGGTTATAATCCATTGTCCTATCTGCCACCGCGTTATAATCACCCACCACACATATGTGGTCATAGCCTAACTCTGCAATTTTTAGATGCAACTTTCTAAAGAAAGTACTTTGGTTGTCATTCGGTGCGTATATGTCCACCAGCAAAATTTTAAATCGACCAAATTTCAATTCAACCATTAAAAGTCTCCCCTCCCCATCAGTATACACCAATTTAGAATCAATATGGTCTTTAACATACAACACAATGCCCCTTTTCTTTTCATCTGCTAAACTTGTATACATTATACCCAGCTGGGGGTAATACAACACATTTTGCTGGTGGTTCACTATATGTATTTCTTGTAGGCATGTCAAATCACAATTCTTTTTCCATAGAGCATTCAGTATTTTATTTCTCTTTCTTAGTGAATTCAAACCATTTATATTTAAAGAAATTAAGCGGAGTTCATCTGCCATGTTTATTTGTGTAAGGCTTTGGATTTTGTTGTCTGCCTCGTTTGCGGTCTCTCATCTCTGCTTTGTTTCTCATTTCCCCCTTTCTCATCTCCCGGGACACTATTCTTTCGCTCCTCTCCTTGGCTCTTGTTATCCAATTCTCCATCGTTATTCTGAGTTCCCCTCTTCAACTGGCTTTCCATAAAGTCTTGTGCATCTTGCAATGATTCAATCCGAAACCTCTGGCCTTGCCAGAGAAAAGATATGCCTTCTGGGAAAAGCCACCTATACATCACCTGAAGTTTCCTCAATTTTGTTGTTAGGTCCTGATATTTCTGCCTCCTTTCCCTCACTCTTCTTGGTATCTGTTTTAGTACTATCACCATTTCCCCCGCATACATGGTATTCTGGTCACGTGCCTTCTGGTAAATTTCTTCTCTCAGGGATCGTTTAGTAAACCTCACGTGCACTTCACGTGGCAGTTTCTGTCTCCTAGTATAGGAAGTATAGACTCTATATACGTCATCAATGTCACTCTGTATCGACAACTTATCTTTCTGGGCGATCCCTGCTATCATCTCAACCATAATTTCCTTCAGTTTCTCCCCTCTTTCCTCTGGAATATTTTGAAATCTGAGAAAGAAGGCTGACTTTTCTAATTCCAACATAGCAATCTCATCTTCCAACCTTCTATTAATATGTAGCTGCCTCATCTCCCACCTCGCCATATTCTCTTCACTTTCCTTCATTTTTACTCCTAAATCTTGAATTTGATCCTCCTGTTTCTCCATTTTTGCCCAGATCTCCTTTTGCTGTGAATACAGCTGTTTCATTTCACCCTCATGTCTCCCATTTCATTTTTAATGTCGGCCAGGGATTTTTCGGTGATCTCTTGATTCCTAGCCATATTATTTTGTATCGATAGCAAAGTTGTCTGTATATTCTGCAATGTGGGTGCCTTCTCTACCCCAGCCATATTGTCTAAAGTTCTGTGTATTGTTGGAGGGGTTGTAGATGGGGACGACTGAGTAGGTAATGCCGAGGTTTCCCCCCCCCCCTTTGCCCAGCTCATATCAATTAGGTTAAGAATATCTCACTGCTTCATAAGCTATCTGCTACCAGTTTAAGCAATGTTCCAACTTACTTTGCTGCTATCTATAAGGAAAAATATATATGAATCTAGTCCCATAGAGAGATCTAAAAAAAGTACAGGAGGGGGCTCATATCAGGAAAGAAAGGAAAGAAGGGGGGGGCAAATACAACAACACAAAAAAAGGAATCAAACCTCAAAGAGAAGAGAATAAAAAAGAAGAAAACTTCAGCTCGAAGTATTCCCCTTTCAAGTGTCCAACTCCAGCTCCAAAAAAAGAGAGAAAACAATGCGCACAGTAGATATAATATTGACTGTCTCAAGTGGAGCCTTAAACCTCCTATAGCAGCACAAAAGTTTTCCAAAAATCTTGGGAGCAGGCACGGCAAGTCCGCTGATTACTATCAGCTATGCCTCAGGGTAAAGACTTCGCTCTTCTCTGTTTCCAGAGAAGGAAACAGGCCGCCTTCGACGACTCTTTATGATGTAAATCCTTCTTCAATTGTTAATTCATTTGCTCCTGTTTGTCTTAATTGCCGCTAAAAGTCCCATCAAAGAGGGGAAAAAAGATTGCCAGAGATGCAGTAACCAAATAGTAAATCCAACTTACTCTTCAAGAAAGTTTAGGGCATCCAGATTCACACCAAAAATCCTACGCCAAACAAAAGTGCTGTGTCATGGCTTTGGGACAGCCGTGCGTCCCTCTTCAGACGTCTGGGATCAGGGCTGAGCCTCTGCCTTGCCGAGGAGATCGCACTTCCCCCCCGCCTGCAGAGAAGCACCTCTGTTCTTCGCTGAGTCCCTCCGAGACCAGCAAATGGCTGCTCTTTATGCCGCCAGACCCCTGGTTTGTCAGCTAGGCTTCAGAGCTATCTCCAAGCCTGCCACCATAGCCAATGATGTCACCGGAAGTCCGCAGAGCCCTCTCTGTGGGCACCAGTGGTGGGTTTCAAAATTTTCAGAACGTCTTCTGTAGGTGTGGCCTGCTTTGTGGGAGTGGCTTGCCGGCCATGTGACCAGGTGGGAGTGGCTTGCCGGCCATGTGACTGAGTGGGAGTGGCTTGGCAGGCATGTGACTGGGTGGGCGTGGCCAACTTGTAAAATGTGGTGAAACTCACTTAACAATGCTTTTGCTTAGCAACCAAAATGTTGGCTCAGGAACTCTGGCATTGAAGTGTGCAAGTCTTAAAGCTGTCAAGTTATAAGATCTTTGCACCCCTAACCCTTTAGAAAAAAACCCCCAGGGGTGTTCAAACTTGACAGCTTTAAGACTTGTGGACTTCAACTCCCAGAATTCCTCCTCTCGCTCTTCATCTTGATGATGTGTGGACAGGCAGGGGGAGGGAGCTGGAACCGGTTCTAAATGGCACTGTAAATTTATGGAACCTGTTAGGTTAGCTCCCTGTTGGGAGAACGAGTGTGTTCAGAGAAATGTTGTGAGAGTTGTGTTGGAGAACACACAAACCAGCATACAGAGCCACTGCAGTTTAAATAGGCTTTTACTTTCATGGAAATAGAGGTATCAGAGTCCATCAAACAGTCCAAGTCATACACGGATAAGACAGTCAGTCATCAATGTCTTTCAGTTAAGGGATAATCCAAATAACATAGTCTATATCATATAATCAGTTCAGTACTCAAAGTTTGCTAGCAGTTGCAAAACTTACAATAGCTCATAGCACTTTCTAACAGCCAGCTTCCAAAACACTCAGATCAGATCAGCCCAGCATCTAATAAACAGAGAACTAACAGTCATTCTGGCTCCCTCTTATGGCCGAATGAGGAAAACAGCAACCAAACACATTTTACAATATGATTTAAAGAAACAGGTATAGCATTGTTACATGATTTATATATTGCCAATCCAACCGTTAGATTATATTCCTAACATTACCTCTTCTATAGAAGAGGTTAGAACTGGCAGGCACCCACCCCCGGTGGGCACACACTGTCACTAGCTGCTCATTTTTCAGACCGTTTTCGGGCTGTTTTCCAGGCCGTTTTCTGTTCTGTTTAAAGGCTGTTTTCGACCCAAAAACAGACTGAAAATGGCCTCCAAAATGCCCCAAAAACAGGCATGCGTGCACCGGCCAGCTGATCTTTGCGTTTCTGGTGCTCTGGCACGCGCGTATATACGCACGTGCACGTACATTCTGGTTTAGGCACCATCGGTGCCCCAGATGTTCATAGTGCTATCCAGACCAAGTTCATTTAATAGCTACAACAAAGGAATGCTTCCATAAATATATAATGCAGGTAGTCCTTGACTTGTGATCGCAACAGAGCCCAACATTTCTGCTGTTAAGTGAAACATTTGTTGAGTGACTTTTGGGCTATTTTACGACCTTCCTTGCGACAGTTGTTAAGTCAATCACTGCAGTGGATAAGTTGGTAACCCGGTCGTTAAGTGAATCTGGCTTCCCCATGGACTTTGCTCATCAGAAGGTCACCAAAGGGGATCTCATGACCCTGAGACACAGCAACGGTCATAAATATGGACCAAGCATCTGAATTTTGATCATGTGATCATGGGGATGCGGCACAGTTTTCATAACTGTGAAAAATGCTCGTAAGTCACATTTTTTCAGTGTCGTGGTCACTTTGAATGGTCACTAAATGAACTGTTGTGAGGACCACCTATAATATGGAACCTTTTTATCAGTAAATATGATTTCCCCTAAGTAAAGTCTGGATTGTTATCCAATTACCACACACTGTATATTTTAAGTTAAACATCCTGATGTTATGAGTTGCTGTACTGGACTGGCTGTTTTCGTTCTCTCTCCCAAATAGCACATGCGCAATTTCCATGCACTCTCCCTACTACAGAACCATTAAGAGCCTACTAAGTTTAGTAATACCTTAAGTTGGGTCCGAAAGCAAAAGGATCCAATCAGTGGTGGGATGTTGCCGGTTTAACAACCGGTTCAGTGAGCGCACAATTTGCATACGCACATACCTACAGCGCTTGCATGCAACATTGAAAATGGAGCATTTAGAAGCTCAGCTACTTACCTTCCAAGTCAGCAACAGTAAGTAAAAGCGAGGGGAGGGGAAATCAGCTGTGCCATGCCATTGAAATGAGCTAGAAAGCAGGAAATTAAGGACAGGATAGGGCGGGGATGGGTGGGCAGGGCCAGCTGATTTTCAGAGCTAGCGGTTCGCCCGAACCGGTCCGAACCGGCTGAATACTACTTCTAGATCCCATCCATTTAGCAGACAAGCAAAATCTACTGAGAAGCACACAAACACATATACACATCTGCCATTCAGGAACAAAAAATATCAAAATTGAGGGGGGGTGGAGGGGGGGAATCAACCCAACTAGAAAATAAACAGTTGCAACAACTTTACTTCCCCTTACTGCAGGGGGCAGGAGTGGGATGAAAAGTGCCCAACTTTACGGGTTTGATGTTTATTTCATTATAACCTATTGAGCTGCTTTGATATAACAAATGTCATTATTCCTAATTAGCTTTAGAAGAGGCTCCTCCATTTTTCTCTCAATGCCTATAGTGTTGATATCTTCTC
The DNA here is from genome assembly GCF_051295495.1 of Thamnophis sirtalis. Lineage (NCBI taxonomy): Eukaryota > Metazoa > Chordata > Lepidosauria > Squamata > Natricidae > Thamnophis > Thamnophis sirtalis. The sequence goes on along the minus strand of NW_028261385.1, from coordinate 95,801,195 downwards.
AATACGACTAGGACAACCTTGCGTTATTAATTTGGGAGGAAACACAGATGATACTTTCCCTTCGATATAACCTAGCTAGGTGGAAAAATTTCCAAAGAGGAAAGCAGAACAAGCTATGATTCAGAGATTCTTCTGGTCCCAGAGGAATGAACAAAGTTCAAGTAAAAGGTCTGCCATTTACACAACAGCGTTGCCATCTAGTGGCCAGATGATAAAGTGAATCCAATATGAATCACTGCATCGATGGGAAAAGTCGGAATTGAAAAACTAGCACAAATTTTGGAGCCCCTTTCCCATCTTTTTTTAGGAAATCATGATTGATGCACTTGCTTCTATTAAGCTTTTTGAAAAATGCTCCTCAGAAGAGGTAATACACATCTGTTAGCAAACAATTTGCACACATATCTCAAGAGAATTTAAAAGCATCGCAGCTGGATTAGATATACAATGTACACCTAACATATCAGACCCACACTGTGTTTCCTACATGACCAACTCCTTGGGAGCCTACAAGTAGGTTGTGAAGGCAACAGTCCTTTCCCACCATTGTCTTCCAGCTGCTAATACTCAGACCACATATTTCGTCTGATCCTAAAGGGAGCAAATAGCTTGCAGAACTAGCAGAAAAGTCTTCTCTGCGATGAAATCTATCTAACTCCCTTTTCAAGAAGTCAAAATTTATATTCATCACCAAGTCCTTTAACGATGAATTTTAGAGATTAGCAATACTCTGTATGGTCACTATACAATCTCTCTCCCTGAATCTTTTACTCATCTGATTCTGAACATTGATAATTCTATTGTGGTCAACAGGAATAAAAGAGGAACAAAGAGGATTTGGATTATGGATTTAGATTATGGATTTTTTTGTGACAACTATAATGTGAGAAACTTCAGGCCATGTATGAAAAACTCACAAGAATGGGATAAGAAAATGGAAGAACTGTCTGTCCAGGGGTGGGATCCTATCGGTTTAACAACCGGTTTCCTGGGTGCACGCTTTGCGTCCGTGCACTGATTGGGAAGGAAAACAGCTGAGGCGTAGCAATCCACTCTGCAGTGCGACTCAGCAGAGAAGATAAAGGTAGGTAAAGCGCAGGGGCAGGCATGTGGGGTCACTTGCTTGTGGGAGTGAACCCGTTTGCTCCCAGCTGATTATCGGAGCTATAGGTTCAACTGAACCGGTTCTAATTTGTAAAATGCCACCCCTATATCTGTCCCTTTTTCTATGGCACCGACCTTCCAGAATGGTCAACTTCCTATCTGCCCTCTGTGGCTGTCTCCCTCCTTTGGCAGCAACCTTCCCAGCATGGATGATTTCCTATCCATTCCCCACAGCTGTCCCTCTCTTCCTATAGCAATGTATCAGCATTAAACAAAGACCGAATACTGCGACAACATTTTCACGTCAAAATGCGTGAAGTACCAAATTCGTCAAGTCTTGAAGCAGTCAAGTACCAAAGTACCACTGTTCTTTTAGAATCAGGATACATTTATAGCTCTGAGATGAGAAACATAGCCCTTTGGTGTTACTTTATAAACAAACCATAGTGACCAGGCTATACTATATATTTATGGAGATACATTTGTATAAGCAGTTTGAGCTGCTCATAAGTACAATGGAACTTCCACAGTGCCTAAGATAAAGACCCTCAGTCTAAAGCAGGTTTTTCAATGATTTTAGAGGTTTTTTAGAAGTGCATTCAGGTTTCCAACAAAGGCAGGTAATCTGCCACAACAAATCATCAAATTCAACTCTGCCACGTAAGAAGGGGAAATGATTACTGCTGAATTTGAATGGTGTCACTGTTGAAACATCCAACACCTTGTGTAACCAAAGTATACCTCCTGGAATATGCCCGGCATCACACAAAAGGGCATATGATACAGAGAGTTCCCAGTAGGCAAATAAAGCAAAAATTATTTGTCCATGGAGGAGAACTTAAAAACCATTTCATTACAGAAACAGATTTTTGAGATTAGTTATGTAGAATTCATTTCCCATCCATCATCCGTGAAGGTTCAAGCCAACTTCCAGGGAAATTCCAAGCATGTTATTCCCCCAGCCTGTTCTCTAGGCTGTAACTAGAATAATCTCAGAAACAATAAGATTTTATTTTGATGAAGTCCATTTTCTAGCAAGCATAGAAGGCATACAAGGTACCCTCTTATTCTAACTATATATGTCATTTTTATTGAGGTGGCACATTAAAAAAGTTGGTTTAAAAATCAGCAGGTATCTGCTTTTGCTGATGTTAACAAAATTTTAGCTTTCTAAAGAGCAAAATCTCATTGATTTTTTTTTCTTTCATGACAAACCAAACACACTAACAATTAACACTTTGCTTCCAAAGCAAGCAAATCAGACAAAAGAAAAAGAAATGCTCATTTTATCACCAGTAATGGAAAATGTTCAGCTGCCTAGGCCCAAACTTTACCAATTATTCAGAATCAGGTACTGGAACAAATTGAGGAAATGTACATAGGCAAGAGGGCAAAAGCTGCACTTGTTGCATATAATATTTCTTGATCTTAAATTATAACTTCCATTCAAATATAAAAACCCAAAGGGACCTTTCTCCTGAAGCACTCTTATAACCTATTACCATAAATATTCAGCAGAGAAGTCAGCTTTATCAGAAGTCTGATTTAAAAAAAAACACCTACCCAGTTTCTAGCCTTCAATTATCACTCAGGGCACACATTTGTTCCAATCCAGCCAAGGCAATTCATATGGAGAAGCAAACTGCCTAAGCAATCCCTGCTGATTGTTGAACCACGTGCACAATTCTTAACAATCTTGAGGTTCCAGTGTTGCACGGAGGACCTGACGTACGGATCAAAACTTCAGGCAGCCCGATTCTTTTTCTCCAATTTAACCCAACAAGATGCATTTAAAGGTATGTTTCACATCAACCCATATACTGCACGTTTCCATTCGTGGTTAACAATGCCAAGGAAGAAAAAAGAGCTATGATCCATTCCCAAATGTATGTGTATGGTGTGATACCAGAACAATATTTGACAATAGTTTATACGAGGCAAATATTCAGAATTTACCATATTTCTCCAAAAATAAGACAGGGTCTTATTTTCTTTTGACCCCCAAAATAAGCACTTGGCCTTATTTTGGGGGAGGTCTTATTATTTTTGAGGTGCAGGAGGTGGTGAGCGTGGTCACCTCATGGCTGCTGCTGTGTTGCAATATTTCTGGGGAGGACTTTTTTTCGGGGGAGAGCTTATATTATTATTATTATTATTATTATTATTATTATTATTATTATTATTATTAATTTATTTATAAAATTTATATGCCGCCCAATCCCGAAGGACTCTGGGCAGCTTACAAAAAAAAGAGAAAAAAAGAGAGAGAGAAAAAAAAAGAAAACAGTTTAAAATCACAACACCACATACATTCATTCTAATCGGGGCTTGACCTCAACAATTATTTTAGCGCATGCGTTCAAAAGCCTGGTTGGGCTTATTAGCCGAGGGGGTCTTATATTCAGGGAAACAGGGTATGTACTTAACTCTTCCATTTTATATTTTAAAAGCTGCACTGATGTAGTCTTCAACAATTATTGCAGAAACTGCTCTTTTCTTTCAATAAGTCAGGATTCAGGGATAATATTGGGCACTGGGATCTTCCAGTAATGACCTCATCAATGAATGTTATAGTGCATTCTTACTTATTTAAGGCAAACACTGGTAGGAAAACTCACAAAGTTATGGTTAGTGATGGGATTCAAAAATTTTTACTACCAGTTCTGTGGCTGTGGCTTGATGGGCGTGGCATGGCAGGGGAAGATTACTGCAAAATCCCCATTTCCTCCTGACCAGCTGGGACTTGGGGGGCAGAGAATAGATGGGGGAGGGGCCAGTCAGAGGTGGTATTAGGTTCTCCAAACTACTCAAAATTTCTGCCACCGGTTCTCCAGAACTGGTCAGAACCTGCTGAATACTTCCTCTGCCACAAAATGCAGAAGAATCTGACTTTTAACTCTTCTTCAGCAGGGAACTTGAGAATAGTTGCTTTAAGAGAAAATCCTTTGTAAGTTCCTTTATTCTAGAACTAGCAAATTAAATAGTTCCTTGAAACTATGGTTTCCACATCATCATGAAAAAAACATGAAATAGAAATGACAGGTAATCTAGTCAGTTTGACAGCAATCTCTTCTAGTTAGTTAGCAAAGGTAGAGTAGACACTGAATTCTGATAATAAGAAGTAAGAGTGAGCCTCACCTTCAGGAGTTCTCTTGGGAAATCTGTACCCTCATTCATTCCTTGAAGGTTGGCGATGAATTCTTGACAGGACATCTTTTTGCCAATGTTCTGTAATATACAGGACATAAGAGTTATGAATGCAAACCAATGGAAAAGAACATGGCATAGTTTTTAAAAGCCTTATATTAAAATATTCTACAAAATTTCTTTACTCCTGAATTAAAAACCCAACTGTGAACAGCAACAAACACAAGGATAGAAGCATTATTTTATAAATCCACACAAATCATCTAAAACAGGGGTCTCCAACCTCGACAACTTTAAGCCTGGAAGACTTCAACTCCCAGAATTCCCCAGCCAGCAAAGCAAAGCTGGCTGGGGAATTCTGGGAGTTGAAGTCCTCCAGGCTTAAAGTTGCCAAGACCCCTGATCTAAAATATGCAAATCAATACTTGAAGGGTAATGGGCAATAGCAATAGCAATAGCAGTTCGACTTATATACCGCTTCATAGGGCTTTCAGCCCTCTCAAAGCAGTTTACAGAGTCAGCATATTGCCCCCACAGTCTGGGTCCTCATTTTACCCACCTCGGAAGGATGGAAGGCTGAGTCAACCTTTGAGCCGGTGAGATTTGAACCGCCGAACTGCAGTTAGCAGTCAGCTGAAGTGGCCTGCAGTACTGCACTCTAACCACTGTGCCACCTCGGCTCTTACCAGGTAAGATCCTCAGAGAAAAAAATCCAAGTACAGATGTAAGTCCTCAACTTACATCTGTAAGGGAATCTGCCCATAACAGTCTTAAGTCGTGACAGACATAAAGCAGGTCGCCCACATGACATTTTTTTGCAGGAGTCATTAAGCGAATCAATTATTTACTATGGGCCAGTGTCAAGGTTTCAAATAGCATCCTCAAATAAATAACACTCCAAGGCTAGAAATGCCTCAAAGTTCCAATTTATTAAAAGAGCCATGTTGGCACATCTGGGAAAACCTGAATCTGAAAGCTTCCAGGTTTTCCCCACCCAGTTGAAAGTTCAAGTCTCTGCCCCAACACCCACAAATCTATCACATGGCCCAATTAGCCATTGCCATGAAGGAAGCTTCCTCCCATCCACATCCGTCCAGGTGCAGCGTCAAGGCGATCTTGACTTTCCAAGAAGGAATGTTATTGTGGCTACATATCTCCCATGCTCCATACAATCCCCCCTCCCAGTTTCCCACAATAGAATATATGTGGCAGGCTTGAGGTCCTATACAATGATGGCTTCCAAGCCTGACATCCGGTGTTGTTGAAAACCAGAAGTAAATGTCAAATTTGGGCCAAAATATCGCAAACGCAGTCACGTGACCTTGGGATGCTGCAAACAGAAATAAACAGGGGCCAGTTGCTTGAATGCTTGATATACAGTCACATGATCATGGAGGAGGGGGAGGACAGCCATTGGAACTTCAGAACTAAGTCCTAAGTAACCCTGGCTATGCCTGTTGTTGTAAGCAACCTGTCATAAGTCAAGGACTACCTGTAGTTGCTAAGAGTTTGGATAGCACATAATCAGTCAATCACATAGAGGAGAGAGGAAACAGTGAATAAACTCTCCAACAAGGATAAGGGCAATCCACACATTTGACTTTTCAGTCAAGATTCTCAATGTGTTTTAAGAAATCGGTTTGCATACCCAGAATATTAAGAGCGTTGCCACAGACTAAAAAGGAAATCATTTTTCCAAAGCAACAGACTGAAGTTGATAAACAGCACAGAAAGTTCTGGGTTTAAAAACATCTATCCACCCAAACCCAGAATTTCCCTTTTTTTTAAAAGAAGAGGAAGGGCAATACCCCAAAAGGATCATTTTTATTTTCCCCATTCCTGTCTTTAAAAACAGTGGAGATTAATTTCAGTAGCAATTAAGAGATACAGAGGAGAGGATGAATCATTCCTTTTCTAAGAATGAGCAGTCGTTCTTCCCTCGGTATAAACAGACCTATCTATTTTCCTCTTTCAGCAAGCCAATTCCAAATTCTGATTAAAGCAGAAACCAAGAAATCTGTCCAGATACATATGCCCATCATTCAAACCCTTGCTTTATTCATGTCAGAGGCACCTACAAATTATAGTCATATAACATTCAACACTGAGCAAATAAAAGAGATATAAAATGGGTCACTGAAATATAGCACGTGTAAAAAATATGTAGAATAAATAGGATTAAAACTAAATGACTTTTGGTTAGTATAGGGCAATGCCGGGAGCATTTTCTCTCACCAGCATGAGGTCTTCCTCCATACATGTTGAAGGATGTTGTATGCACTGTGGCATATGATTTAAATCCTGATCTCATATCATTAATATGGAAGCCTATTTCAGATTCTTTTTTTAAAAAAAATGTTTATAGGTAGTCCTCAGCTTGTTTGTTTGTTTGTTTGTTTGTTTGTTTGTTGGATTTATATGCTGCCCTTCTCCCAAAGGACTCAGGGCGGCGTACAACATTAAAAAAAAACACCACATATTACAAAAGTTAAAAAGGAAATTAAATAAAGTATCCGAGCTTACATCCAATTTTTCAGTAACTGTTCAAAGTTACAGTGGTGCTGAAAAAATGAAAACACAATCAATCTCCCAGATTTTGGCCATCAGAGCAATCTCCATACCAGTCTCACAGAAACTAGGTGCAGAATTTTTTTTTACATTATTATAAAGGTAAAGGTTCCCCTCACACATATGTGCTAGTCCAGTGGTTCTCAACCTTCCCAATGCCGCGACCCTTTAATACAGTTCCTCATATTGTGATGATCCCCAACTATAAAATTGGTGTCTCGGTTCCTAAGACCATTGAAAATACTTGTTTTCCAATAGACTTAGGTGACCCCAGTCAAAGGGTCGTTCGACCCCCAAAGGGCAGGTTGAGAACCACTGTGCTAGTTGTTCCCAACTCTAGGGGGCGGTGCTCATCTCCGTTTCAAAGCCGAAGAGCCAATGCTGTCCAAAGACGTCTCAATGGTCATGAGGCCAGCATGGCTAAATGCCGAAGGTGCACGGAACACTGTTACCTTCCCACCAAAGGTGGTCCCTATTTTTCTATTTGCATTTTTACATGCTTTCAAACTGCTAGGTTGGCAGAAGCTGGGACAAGTAACGGGAGCTCACCCAGTTACACAGTGCTAGGGATTCGAACCATCGAACTGCCGACCTTTCTGATCGACAAGCTCAGCGTTTTAGCCACTGATTCACCACGTCCTCAATTGTCACTTTGAATGTACTACTAATCGGCCTACTTTAAAATGAAATTCCGTTGCATACAACTCTCCAAAGGTCACGACCTCCAATATACACTACATTAACATGACAAGATAGATGGATAGACAGACAGACAGAAAGACAGATACTGTAAGCAAACACAAAATTATGCATATACCCACATGTATTATATAACACAGAGAAACAACACACTCTAGTTCAGATGTATAGATGTACATGGCGAGAAAATGAATCTTGCGAGTTTACCAGACGGATGGCATAGGGAACAAAGCTGTTACAGAATCTGGAAATCCTGCTAGAAACACTTCGATACTGCAGTATCCTGTAGTCCTATGATCACAATTTGTGATTCTTTTTCTCAGTTTACTATCGCAGCAGACTGGACCTAACAACTGCAGATTCACTTTATCAACTACAGTGATCTGCTTAAACACCATGATAAAAATGGTCGCAAAATTGGATCCGGCATGATTTATGACCGCAACAACTTACAATGAATATTCCGGCCCCAATTTCAATCATAAGTTTAATGCTGACCCAAAATGGAACTTGGTAAGAATTTTTACTCACAAATCAATCTATCCACCAAGCTTCTTTTTTTCTAGTGAAAAAAGAAGACTGCTCATTAGCCTATAGAATGATCGCACACCAATCCAGAACTAATAGAGGGTAAACCATGCAGGGGGAACATCAGGAGGGTAAATAAAACCCCATCCAATTCATCTTAGTAGCTGCGGTAGTGCAGTAGTTGGAGCACAATACAGCAGGCTACTTCTGCTGACTGCTGGCTACCTGCAATTTGGCAGATCGAATCTCACCAGGCTTAAGGTTGACTCAGCCTTCCATGCGCCCTAGTTGGGTAAAATGAGGACCCAGATTTGGGGGGCAATATGCTGACTCTGTAAACCACTTAGTGAAGACTGTAAAGCACTATGAAGTGGTATGTAAGTCTAAGTGCTATTGCTATTGCTGTAGTAAATTTCAAACCTTGTCCAAGAGGGATACCACCAAAAGGGAAAAGGGATTTTCTTTTTAAAGACTACGTAAGAACTTGCAGTTTCAAGAGAGCAGTTATGAAACTGTGAAACCATATTGGACTGCAGCTGGTACATCTCAGTTCTTTCCCATTTAGCATCACTCCACTGGTTTGTAAAAATAGGGAAACTGGTTCACCAAAGCACGCAAGGCATCATAATACAAGGAATGCTGAAATTATACGGACTACAGAAAACTGATAATGGTCAACAGCTCTTGAGTGCCGTTTCCAACTGTGAATCCATACAGATTGTGCTCTGCAAAATTGAGATCTTGCACAAGCAACCTGAGAAGGAAAGTGTGAATAGGAAATTACAACAATCAATATTGTAAAGTGCTTGTAGGCCCTGGTATTCAGCGATTACTACTGAAGCATAGGATTGACAAGACAGTTGTGCTAAGAGCACCTGTTATTATGACATTGGTTATATGTAATAATTCAAGGGGTAGATCAATATGCAATCTTCAATTAAGTTGTTTAGGACAAAATTCAGTTTTAAAAGGCCTTTAAAATTGGAAGACAGACACAAATGAAACTATAAATGTGACTGTATTCACCCCCCCCCCCCCAAAATGAATCTTCAATTTGCTGAAAAAAAATGTATGGAGGGAATGTTTCTTCATTTGGATTTTATCTGAGTTTTCTGAATGGTCCTGAATGTCCCGACAGAAATGCAGTTTTCTTAAAACACTGTTTTAAAATAACGGACAACAGATGCTTTTGAAAGTTATTTTCAAAAACCGTTAGAAGATGGGGAGGGATAAGCATCTGAAAGGTATCAAGAAAAATCATAATAGGACTTTGGAACATCTGAGTAGCAATGCAAATTTGTTTCTATAAATTTCTCACAGCTTTTCCAGGGTATAGCTAAAAGCACTTTATACAACTAATTTTAACAGAACATTAAGCAAGCTAGGAGAAAAACATGACCATTTGTTTATTGGACACAAATAGATCTACAATATTTTCATCAAATCTCTGAAAAATTGCCATCTATATATAGTGTCTCTTGATGTCTATGATAGTCCTGCATTTGGAATCTGAAGAAAGACTGGCTAATAAGAATGAAGCATATTCATCTATTAAACATATTTATATAGCTACCCATGTAATAAAAGGAGCGACAAAACCTAAGTATACAGTGTCCAAAATATAAACACAATACCATAGAAAGGGATGTCTAACCTTGGCAACTTTAAGACTTGTGGACTTCTTCCAGAATTCTGGGAATTGAAGTTCACATGTCTTAAAATTGCCAAGATTGAATAGCCCTGCCATAGAACAAAATAAACTATGTTGAGATCTTCATAAAAAAAATACATCCCTCCACCAACCATTCTATATCAGCTCTGTCAACATCTTGGCTCCAGGGCTTGGGATACAAGCCAATTCTTTACCAATCGTAGAATATAAAATGAAAGCAAATCTTCCTACCAATACTTAGAGCCGAGGTGGCGCAGTGGTTAGGGTGCAGTACTGCAGGCCACTTCAGCTGACTGTTATCTGCTGTTCAGCGGTTCAAATCTCACCGGCTCAAGGTTGACTCAGCCTTCCATCCTTCCGAGGTGGGTGAAATGAGGACCCGGACTGTGGGGGTGATATGCTGACTCTGTAAACTGCTTAGAGAGGGCTGAAAGCCCTATGAAGCGGTATATAAGTCTAACTGCTATTGCTATTGCTATTGCTACTTAGGATGTCACCTAGTTTGAGTAATGAAACATCTGCAAGAAAACAACCAAGCTCAGAAAGCACCAAAGACCCCTCATATCAATTTTCCTGAAGACCAGTCACCATGACAGAAAAGGTGTGATTTTGAAGTTCCACCAGTGATACTGCTTCAGCGAGGGAGCACACAGCATGCCCACCCTGCCAGATTTAGTAGGACAGGTGGAAACCATTGGGGATAGATAGTCCTACAGTTAACCTGACCTCATGCAATATATGATTTTAACACCACAGTGGTATGAACTATACTGCACTCAGAAGACTACTGAGAGCCAGTGCAGCTCACTCTGCACTAGCAGGGGTGGGCTGCTGGGGGTTTGCAGGGGTTCGGGAGAACCTTTAGCTAAGATTCTGTGCAGTTCAGAGAACCCCCAAATCCCACTCCTGGCTGGCCCCGCCAACCCCGCCCCACACAGGAGTCCCAATGTGGCCCATTTTGGATGCAGGTAAGTGCAGGGTGTTCCCAGAGGCTCGGGGGGGGGGCGAACAACAGGCCTACTGGAAGTTCGGGAAGGCCACAAACACCATGGCCACGCCCACCCAGCAATCGGGCAGGCAACCCCTTGCTAAAAATTTTGAAGGCCACCCCTGTTAGAGGAGCATATTAAAGTGCAGCCATCACCAACTGTGTTGCTGCATTTTGAACCAGTTTCAGTTTCTGAATGCTTGTTAAGGGCAGCCTCCTATAGACATAAACACCTGCTAGGCATGTAGATTCAGCTCAACCAGAAGGTGACTAAGACAAAAGCAACCATGAGCAGTGCCTCCTGATCTAGGAAAGGCCACAACTGGTACAAAAGATGTAGTTGTGCAAAGGCCTTCCTGGCCATGGCTGCCACTTGCCCTTTGAGCAGGACCTAAGAGTCCAAGGGACTCCTCAGACTGCATACCAATTCTGAGTGTGTGCCATTAAACCAGAATTAAAGATACCACATCACCAGATACTAAGGATATTAAAATCAACAGCCACCCCAGTCTTAGTGGGGTTGAACTGAAGTTGATTCTTCCTCATCCAGACTCACATAGTGTTTAGGTGTTGGGAATCTACCTTAACAGTTTGAGCAGCCCATGGTAGAAATGTCCCTTTATAATCACCATAGTTATGATATTTAATTCCATGCCAATTCATTCTCACTCATTGGTTTCATGTAGATATTAAAAAGGAGCATGGAGAGAGTCACGTCCTCTGGCACTCCATGTTCCCCCTCTTACCAAACAGCTGGAACCAGCCTGGGAGGTAGGATGGTGCCTCCCAACTCAATCCCTTGCCAGTTCAGGTTACCTGATTAGCAATATCAATAGCCCCTGGGAGATCAAGTAGGGCCTGGATGAATATACTGCCTCCATCCCTTCCAGGACCTGCCAGAGGTCATTCACAAGTATGAACAGGAGCTGCAAGTTGCTGACCACATCACAAACCAAATTAAGGACATCAGGTAATCAAGGAGACCCAATACCAAAGCTTTTGCTGTGCAATTTTCTGGAGTTTCTAAAATCCATTTTAGGTTTAGGTTTAGGTTTATTAGATTTATATGTCGCCCTTCTCCCAAGGACTCAGGGCGGCATTCAACATTAAAAGAAACACATAATACAAAAGTTAAAAAAAAATTAAATAGAATATCCCAAACCCAATTAAAATTGACAATGACTTTTTTTTAAAAAAATTGAATTAAAATTAACAGTGATCAATAATTTATTTTGTTTTGTTCGGGCCAGGCTGGCTTGCTGGAAAAGCCAACTTTTTAGGGCGTGTCGGAAGGACCGGAAGTTGGGGATTATACGAAGCTCCAGGGGCAGTTCATTCCAGAGGGAAGGCGCTCCCACAGAAAAGGTCTCCCCCTGGGGGTCACTAGCCGACACTGTCTGGCCGATGGCACCCTGAGGAGGCCAACTCTGTGGGATCGCACTGGACGATGGGAGGTTACTGGTGGCAGTAGGTGGTCTCGCATTTTGTGGAGGAACATTCAGATGTTTCCCTGCCTTTGCCAAATGGTTTTGTTCCATCTTTGCTAAGTGCACTTTTTACAGGCTATTAGGCTTTGTAACTTCTTTCCCTCTTATTCGGTGCATTCCGAACTACAAATGCTTGCCTTTTTTACAATCCTCTTGTAAAAGGTTACTTTCTGCCTTTGAATAGATGACTTCACAACTCTTTGAAGCTGTTAAAAAACAAGCCTGCAGTGTCTGGGCCCACTGAGCACAGAAACTTCAGATACGCATCAGAAGACCATCCCGTAGTTTGAGGAGCGGTGCTAAGTTTGCACAATACTCACATGGCCGTGAAGATCAGTGTTAAGCAGCATCATTGCACATGTGAGGCAATGGACTCCATCTGTAGGATTAAAAACACCCAAAGCATGACATATAGAAAGCCACACAGGAAAGAAGAAAATCACACGTCCCACTTTTCCCATCTGTTTATAAACGAATGATGCCAATTAAGATGGACCCGACACCCCCCCCCCCGCAGCCTAATTAACACTCTCCAAAGCAGTTTCCTTATAAGGAAATATATGACAATAATCAAGAAAGAGATATCTCATGAAATAAAATCACTGGTAGAGAGAGGAGACCAGCCTGATTTTGTTTGTCACTGGAGAGCCACCATAAGCCACGTTTTGGAGATCCACCACATAGGTGTTTATGTCTAGCAGTAGCTCAACTGCAGAATCTGATCTTGATTTTGTTTTAGGTAAAGGTTCCCCTCACACATATGTGCTAGTCATTTGTGACTCTAGGGGGCGATGCTCATCTCCATTTCAAAGCTGAAGAGCCAGCGCTGTCCAAAGACGTCTCTGTGGTCAAGTGGCCAGCATGACTAAATGCCAAAGGCACAAAGAACACTGTTACCTTCCCACCAAAGTAGTCCCTATTTTTCTACTTGCATTTTTTACACGTTTTCGAACTGCTAGGTTGGCAGAAGCTGGGACAAGTAACAGGAACTCACTCAGTTACGTGGCACTAGGGATTCGAACCGCCAAACTGCTGACTTTTCTGATCGACAAGCTTAGCATATTAGTCACTGAGCCACCACATCCTTCTGTTTTACTTTTTGCAATTGGGCCTGCAATCCAGTTAAACCAGCAGATTTAGCCAGGCTCCATCTAATTGAAACCAGCTAAAGTTGAATTTAGTTCCAAAGCTTTCATTAAAATGGCAAAAGCAGCATCTTGCCATTGTGGCACAATGTCATGAGGCATGCAGAAAATGTGCAGAATTTGCACCACACAGCATAATACTGCTTTTGTCATATCGGACCCTTTGAGGCAGCCTCCGTATTAGACACTTCTGTCGGGAACCTGTCTCAGAACCTCTTCCTTGTTCTCCTTTGCTGTTTCCACAAAGCATATTGTGTCCATGAAGCTACAAGCTTGAGTCCGCTTTATATGCATGTACCTGATTACTAATCTTTCATGATCTCTGCTTTTATCCATCGAGATTCTCAGTCATCCAGCCATGCTTGTCCCAAAAGTGCTTTTTCAAAAGGCAACTGGATTTCTTTGTTTTTCCCTGAAGACATTTTGCTTCTCATTCAAGAAGCTTCTTCAGTCAGAACTCAGTCACAACTGCAGAAGCTTCTTAGATGAGAAGCTAAATATCTTCAAGGAAAAACAAAAAGTCCAGTTGCCTTTTGGGGTGGCCTCTATTTTTCCTCTTATCTCAATAAGCCTTCTACAAAGTCAATTTCAAATTATAAAATGCTCAGAGCAATGTACAATATGCATGTGTGTCCATACATATTTGTTTTAAATAAAGCAGAAGAAAAAAGAAAACAAGATTTGTTTTGCTGAATTGATTCAGTGTTGCCTCCAAAGTGTTTGCGTAGATTCCAGGGGTGAAATTCAGCAAGTTCTGACAGGTTCTGGAGAACCAGTAGTGGAAATTTTGAGTAGTTTGGAGAACAGGAAAATACCACCTCTGGCTGGCCCCAGAGTGGGGTGAAAATGGGGATTTTGCAGTATCCTCCCCTGCCACGCCCACCAGGCCATTCCCCCAGAACCGGTAGTAAAAAAAAATGAATTTCACCACTGGTAGATTTGTATAATTAAAGCTATACAAAGAGGAAAACCTCACAAGCCGATCATAATAGTGATTCCCACCCATCATGCTTGCCTCCTTAATTGGGCAATAAATGATAAGACAGCCTCAGTGAAAGATATTCTTTATGCAAATACCAGAAAAGGATTCTAATGGTTGAGCAACAAACTCCATGAATACTCAATTCCAAAAACAAATGATGGCCATGAATATTTTATAACTGACTGGACTGCATTTTCACCTAGCTAGTTTGGGTTTATTGACATCCTGGATTGGAGATGGTTTGCTTTGGGTTTGTGGGATGGTCAACTGTGATTATAACATTAAAATAGCCATCATGAAGTCTGCCTGAGTAAAAGTGACAATAAGACAAGCGTTATCTTAAAACCGTGAAAGGATGGTTACCTTGTGTGGAGATAGCACTGGGGTTGCATTGGTGGTATCTGCTGGAGAAATGAATTAGAACTCTCTCTCTTTCCTGAGTTTCTCCGATGAGGGAAAAGGCTTTAAAAAATGTCCTAAAAAGAAATTTAAAGTTGGAGGGAAAATGTCAAATATTCCTATGCTAAGGTTATAAATTAAAGATATCTTTTTCAGAATTTAAGATAGCTTGAATGAAGTATGTATCCCACGTGGGTACTGTTGCAGTTATCACTGTGTGTTACAATAAAAACCACTGTATTGTATAACTACCGATGCTATCAACACAAGCACAGTTGCCTTCAGTATCAAAGACCGTACGGAACAGCTCAGTTTTTACTGTTTTGTAAAATTATGTTAAAGTCTGTGCTGATCTAAATTTAAGAGGGGGGGCAGTCATACTATACTGCATTTTTATAAGCATACTATAAATAAAAAGTATAATTGTTATTACGACTGCTTAGTTACTGCTACTACTTAGCTACTAATCTTACTTGAAAAGAAAGCTGAGGTGTATATTTTAAGACTTAAAAATCTACTGCCTATCTATAAAAAAGATGCTAATTTAGGCTAGCAAATACTTGCTAGAAATATCTGTAGGTATAGCAAACATATAGCAACCTTTGCTGTAATTCCTCGGACTAAGGAACTGTGAGAAAACAAGGAGGAAAGGGAGAGGTAGGATTAGCTATTTTCTTAAACATGTTTACATGAAATCTCTGTTGATGATTCCTTAGGTGCTGGGCTTACTTTAAATGTGTCTTCCAGCAGAGAGCGTGCATCCTGCAAAAAAAACACGACTTCAAGTCTATCAACCTACAGCAGTTGTGCTTTTTTTTAAAAAAAAATGATACAGCTATCATCACTTTTCAGCTTTCTCATCTAACTTCCTTATATTTCTTTCATAGCCCTGCTGTTGTTTCTTGTTCCTTCTCCTTCCACAACGTCATACAACTGCACAATAAACTGTTTCTTTACAAAACCTTTTAAAATAAATAAACAAATTTCTTTTGATGAAGCCCGTGCCGTGCATTTCCAGCCCTGTCCAAAGAAAAAACCCCACCAACTAAAACAAATTGCACAGAAGGTCCATCCTAATTTGTGGCTATTTTAAAGCGGGCACATGCAGAGGCAGGAGCACATATGACCAAATCCTACTCCAATTCAGCTTTCCAAGGCCCATGTCACATTCATTTCTCTCTGGATGTAACAAGAGAAAATAGAGCTTTGTAGTAAAACAGGTGCATTGTATATTGAAGGCCTCTCCTATAATTTTTGGAATCTCCAGTTGGAATGACCTAGTAACAGGAGATGAGAAATATTTCTGCCTGGACAGTTGCAAGCAGTTAAAATAAATAATCCAGAAAATGGATGGAGGAGAAGAAGAAACATATCTCTTTATAGTCTAGAATTCAGTCTGAATTAAAGCAATACTAAAAAAAATCATAGATCACTTGATTGCAGACTTTTAATGGGATACAGGTATTGAATTATCCATAGAATCTTTCAT